>NW_026623272.1:10560-173797 GCF_030028575.1 Malurus melanocephalus | reverse complement strand
GCGGGCACGGCGGGCGCGGCGGGCGGCGCGGAGCGCAGGTGAGGTGAGGGCGCCGCGGGGGCGGGTCGGGGCTCGGCGTCCCTCTGCCTTTTATGGCCGCTTCTTCTCCCCCTCCGCTGCTCGCTGCCCGCTCCCCCCCGGGTCTGAAGCCTCTGACAGCCGCTCCCCTCCCCTGGCTCTCTCTCTGTGGCCCGTGCAGGCCGCTGCGGCGGGAGGCTGGCTGGGAGYGCTCGGAGGCCTCCTCGTGGGCGCTCCTGGGGCTCCCGGGAGTTGCTGTTGTCAATAACCCGTGCTRATGCAGCGGGGCCGGCTGGTGGGTACGCGAGGAGGGGTCTCTTTCCGAGCGGGATTATGCTTGTCGGCAGTGCCAAGCCCAGCTGTAGAAGCGTAGTTTAGTTTTTAAGCAAAGTGCTATGTTGGTGCTTCAGAAAGCAGAAGTTGTCTGTTTCAGGAGAACGGTCATGTTTCTGKTCATGTTTCAGGAGAACGGGTTTGTGTATGTGTGTGATTTCGTGTCTATTTCAAGTTCTGTGCATGGCGGTCGTTCTTCACCACTGTGGGGTTGGTTGGTTCCTAGGAATTCATAGTATGTTAAAGGATTGGAAGGGGCTTCAAAGCTCACCTAATTCCGGCCCCCTATACCATGGGCTGGGACACCTCCTGCTGTACCAGGTTGCTCAAGGCATTATCCAGCCTGGCCTTGAACACGGCCAGGGATGGGGCAGCCACAGCCTCTTTGGGCAACCTGTGCCAGTGCTTTACCACCCTCATAATACAGAATTTCTTCCTAAATCTAAATTTCAACCCTCTCAATATTTACCCATTACTCCTTGTCCTATTACTACAGTTCCTGACAAAGAGTCCCTCTCTGGCTTTGCTGTAGGCCCCCTTCAAATACTGGAAGGCCTCTGTGATGGAAGTGTCACCTGCTRTCAGTTGTGTGGTGGTGGTGACTCTGAAAAGCACAGTGCCCTGCCCCCAGCTCACCTGCTGTTTCACAGCAGGTTTTGGTAAGCTTGTGTGTCCTCGTGGTTTGTAGAATCATAGAATATCCTGAGCTGGAAGGGATCCACAAGGATCATGGAGTCCAGCTCCTGGCCCTGCACAGCACAGCCCCARGAATAACACCATGAAACAATCACAGAGGTGGCAGACATTGCTGTCATACATGCCTGGTAGGATGCAGAAGGTAAAGCGTTTATGCTGTTGGGTCTCTGGTCTTATGCAGATCAGTAAGTTTGGTGCGGGAGAGAACAGATCTTTAAACACTTAACGTGGACCCTTCAGACGGTCCTTGAATKAGATTATAATTAGGCCTTTGCCACTACTCCAGGTCACAAATCCTTTCTACCAACAACAACACTGACTTTTCATGAAAATGGTGAAAATGACTATAAGGATTTCTTAGAGCACACCTTGGCTACACTATTCCTTTACTGAACTTATAGAATACTATTTGTTTATGGTTTTCTCAGAGTTATTATAAAGTATACAGAGTRTACAGAGTTCCTTTTGCATTTGTTCCCAGCTGCAGACAGCAGCCAGATTTCTGTGACATGGTGTTGAACTGCCTTTGTGTTAAACCTTAAGCTGTGGATGCACTGAGTGTTTGGAATCTGATGAGCAACTACTGTGGAGTATCAGGTGCCATCTGTGTTCCAACATTATTCTAACTCAGAATATATTAACAGTGTGTGAAAGGGCTTCAAATTAAGTCCAGGTGCAAAGTCCATTGCCTCTCTTCTCCAGCATTTTGGAATGAGAAWCTAATTTGTTTACTGTTTCTCAAAGCTGATTAGTTAATTGACATAAACCCTGTCAGTATGTGAAGTACAACAGACACTTGCACATGCATTGGAGTATTTCAGCTTTGTGTCTTTCGGTATCTAGTACAGTAAAATGTTCATCGTGGCCATATGTGGAGTAGCATAGCTACAGTGTTCTTCTTTATATAGCACTGTAGTGCTCTTGAGGAGCTTTTAGTGTTTTTTAGGTAAGAAATCATCGATTCTAATCAGCATGAATAGATTTAAGAAACCTGCCATCTTTTCTATTTTCTTTCTGGCTTAAACTCAGTCAACTTGGACAATATGTAGTGCTTAAGTGTGGTTTTAAATGTTGGGGAAACRTTAAACTGGGGTTTAATGGAATCGTAGTCTCATGCAGCAGCTTCTATTGATAAGTCATCAAAGTTGTTTTATAGAGGAGCCTTTTCAGTCCTGGCTTTTAGCCCAAGGTCAGTCTGGTTTCACCGAAGCTAATTTAATTTCTGATGTGTTTTCTTTCCCTCAGGTGTCAGTTGTTGTTTCTTCCCCAGCCGGATAGGAAAATCTGCCACTGCTRTGCTTGTGACTGTGGTAGCAGTTTCCATCTTTCACAGCAGCATGAAGAGTCAGACTGCAGTCTCTTGAATGCAGTAAATTCTGTCAGGGTGGAGACAAACTTGTCTGTGCAAAGTTGTTAGCAATATCCAGTCTGAATGTTTGAATTCTGTCACTTAGAAAAAGCTGTTTAGTGTTGGCTCTCTAAGTTTTGAGATGTTGCTTCCAGTGTTTGGTTATAGTCACAGGTACTTTAACTTGCTCCAAAATAACCAGTTTAWTCTGTGTTTGCTGARTTGGGTTCARTCTCACTGAGTTGTTGCAATTGTCYTACATRGGCAAACTTAYKTGACAGWCGTTACATGGTATTAATACAGTGTCTGCAGCTAAAAAGTTCTGATTTGGGAGCAGTTCTGTAGCACTGATTCTTCACACTTTTGGTCTCGGTGCTCTGAGAAGTTGGTGCTTCATGTGCTCCCAGCTTTTTATCTTGGTAGTGAAAAGAGGAATTGGACCAGATCGGATCAAATCAAGCCGTTGTCTCTGTTGTTCTTGCAGTCACTGCTCCTGGAGGATCTGATCAGCTCTTAAACATATGGGTGTGTGGCTGTTCTGRTCAGTGTCTGCCAACAGAGGCTGTTCCTGGCAGGGGTGCATCTGAATTATTGCAAGTAAACACTGGAAAGATGCTTTGTACTGCATTGCAGGGCATGAAACTGTTTATTTCCACCCTCCTCCCTCTTCCACTCCATCTCAGTGGCACGCTAATCTGTTCAAACAGATCCGGTCTCTGCTATCTCACCTGATTAACAGGTCATTGCAAATATGATCATTCCCTCCCCCAGCTTTCCAGAAGTGTGTGGGGAGTGGTTGTGAATTTCTCCATTCCTGGATGCTGCTGTTAGGGTTTGTCCTGGCACCCAGGCAGGAGGGATCGTTTTCTCTCTCAAACTGCATATGTCTGAATGAATCATCATGCAGTGCTTTTAAATCATTTGCTAAGACAGAGGAAAGCACTGCTACTGCTACTGGGTAGTTGTASTTGGGAATGATGGTGAGACTGAGAACGTGAGGAATGTTCAAATTGTACTATAAAACTGCTTTGGTATGGTTGAGGGGTACCAAGAAATACTCAAACTGCAGCTATTGTTGATTTGTAAAAATCTATGTTTTCTTCTTAGTGGGCTCCYTTGAACCAGGTAGTCTCCACAGGGTTTACTTTTGTGTAAATGATAAACAKCTGGAGTTGATGTTTGAGATCTGGTTTGGATTATTTCATCCTAGGCACTCTGGTCTTGGGGGCAGAAGTTAAGAGAGTGGGACTGTATTGAAGATTTCCATTTCTGTTGTACTGTTCAGCACCACAGATTTCTGTGATCTGTGGTTTTACAGAGGTGCCTGATGCTCATCACATGTAGCTGGTTTAGCTGCAAACCATGATGTCGTGTGTAAAATTGAGGTTTTGGGTTTCATATTTCATTAATGTGAACACCCTTGCAGCTACAGGTCTTTTTCCATAGTAATCCCAAGCACATATGCTTTTGTCCTTCCTGTAAAAATAATGGGTTCCATTCTGAATTTAGAACTGCATGATGCAGTCAGTGCCTCTTCTGTTACATCCCTTGCCTTATGCTTTAATTTATTTAATTATTCTGTCATTGGGTCAATGCAAGGAATTCTCACTCTGGTAAAACATTCTGCAGGCATTGAATTTAGACACAGCTCTTCTACGTGAACAACATGAACTTATTTCTTTTGGCTGGGGATTAATGACATACAGAGTAATGCATTTTAATAGATAGTTAGTTATGGCTATTTATGGGCCTCTATAGCTCAACTGTTTCGCTATKAATTTAATTTCATGTTTATGTGTGTTTTCAGCCCTTGTATATTCCTATACAYGCACATGCATGCATCTTTCTTTATAATRTATAAAAAYATAGAATCATAGAATGGGAAGGGASTCATAAGGATCATGGASTCYAGCTCTGCAAGCTATCTATTTATGTGTAGCAAGTAGTTTATAGCTATTTCTTCCCAGGGACTTCTCTGCTTTCACCCTCCTTTGTATCGAGGTAAAATAAGAACTGTGATATGGCATCTAGGTCCATAGATTGTAGTCCTGCAAGAGAAAGCTTTCTGAGACCACTTGGAAGGATTACCTTGATGTTTAATGCCTGGGAAAGATGGAGAGTGTATCCTGTTGTAGATGACTTTCTCTTGCTKCTCTGTCTGTGACCCCACAAGTGTAGAAACTGTTTATAACTGAGCAAGAATTTTCCCTTTTTTTCTGAAGGTTTCTGTGTGTCTTGAGTGAAACCTGCAGCAGAGATGGACACAGAAGGCTTTGGAGAGCTGCTGCAGCAGGCAGAGCAGCTGGCAGCTGAGACAGAAGGGATCTCCGAGCTCCCACACGTGGAACGCAACCTGCCAGAGATCCAGCAGGTCGGGGAGCGCCTGCGTTCCCGCATTCTGACCCGCACATCCCAGGAGACTGCGGATGTGAAGGCGTAAGTACRGAGCACTGACACTGGAAACTCTGCACAGAGGGTGGAAGCTGTTTGTGGGTTTGATTTCCAGTGTTGGGGGAGTCCTGCTGGAAGAAATAGAATGACTGAAAAGCTTGTGTTGWGATTTTTTTCCTCCAAACTTTCTCCCACTTCCAGAAAATAATAGGATAATTGAAGGATTTTTTGAGGAGCTATTTTTCTTGATTTTGGACACTAAAGCCAGACAGGTGCAGTACCCTGTTCTGGCTGCTGCTGAAGATGTTTACCAACATGGTGTACATTTTTTCTGTTTGGAAGGACTTGGCAGCTGTGCAGCACTGCAGTGGAACAGCAGAAAGAGTTCAGCAGGGATGAGGTGTTTAGAGACATAGGACTGTTCAGAGTTTGGTTCTATGCAGTTTTTATAACACGTCTGGGAGTACCTGGTTAGCTGCTGACCTAAATATTGCCAGTGAGTCTGGGTTTAGAGTTYTGTCTGTTCAATACTAATTTCATATATGTACAATTTCTTCCTTATAGATCGGTTCTTCTTGGGTCTAAAGGGCTTGACATATCCCACATTTCTCAGCGRCTTGAGAGTCTAAGTGCAGCTACTACATTTGAGCCTCTTGAACCTGTGAAGGACACTGACATCCAGGTAGGGACATTTCTGATGTGTGAATTACACTGCCCTTGCCACTGCTCTTCCTGTGTTGTGATTGAAAGCTGTTCTAAGGCTTCTGTGGGATAATCTTGCTCTCTGTTTAATTCACTGACTAGAGCAAGTGCCAGRATTAGTCATGAGAAGCAGCATTTAAGTACCAAAATCAACAGAAGTACTTTAAGTTCCAAATTCTTACTGAAATCAAGAGGAACTAGATACATACTCCTTTTGTGGCCCTGTCTTTGTTGGCTTTGCAAGTCTAAATTGCCGGATCCCTCCCTCATAGTTCTGAGATTTTTTTAATGTGTGTTTGGCAATACACGTATGGAGCCACTTGGCAATTTTGCGGTGTTGGAATAGGGAGCATTTAAGTCAACAAGCAAAGCAGGTAAGTATAGCTTTTGCCTTTCACTGTATCTTACATGTCATGACCTTGTCTTGGTGGTAGACTGAATTTGCCATGTTTCATATGCTTTGATTTAATCTTGTAAATTTTCCTATGAATGTCTTTGGTATTAGTGTGACCCATCTATTTTTGCTTTCTGATGGTTGCCTGCCCTTGTAGAATGTCTTCATAATGAAAGCTGCAGTATTCATTACTCAGTTAAGAGCTGGTAATGAAATTGGTGTGGGTTGCATTGAAGGTAACGGTCTGAATTACTGGTTAATCATGTTGAAGCTTATCTTTTCCCTCTTTTCTGGCAGATAGCTCATTTAGGAGGGTCAAAGGAATTGTAAGCTCTTCGTTCTTTTTTTGCAGGAGTAGTATGCCCTAAACTATTTCAGGAGGAGAAGGGAGGCATGTGAAATTACCTCATTTTATCTAATGTATACTTTATTTTAGCATTTGGTGCCATCCATTTTGGGTGAAGGGCCCTTAGTTTAATCTCATACTGGTGTTGGGAGACCTGACAGGCAKATTTATGTAACTCCAGTTTTCTGAGGCCTCTCTCACTAAAAATTAGTGCTCTCTGGTGACTTTATCTATTGCCTGATCATAGAGTGAGAGCTCTAAACCACTGGCATTGTTCAGTTTCTGTCTTTTCTCATTTTATTCCTTTGTTCCAATTTTTGATGTTGTTGTCTAATTGGTGATGTTAAACTTGGTACATGTCTTTCTTGGCCTCATTCTGTCTAGATTCTTTTCAACAACTCTTGCCTTTTTTTCTTTTAGGTTTACTACTGCTGTTAATTCTTTGATTTCTACTGTTTTTCTTTTATGCTGTGAGAAAAATCTTAAGTTAGATTCTCAAGCCCAGAAGCAGTGGAGTGCTTGACTCTGTGGAGCTGAGATTTGCATATGAGAAAATAGATATGATTGCAAAATAATCACATTTGTATATTATTACTGGTTACCTGACTAAAATATGAAGATGATTTTCTTCTTTCTTAATTATATCAGATCTCACAGCTTTATTTAAAATGGTTATTCTGGTATATTCTGATGGTGATCTTGGTATGTTTTCTTATCTTCAGTACATTTTTTTGTAACACTTGTCAGTATTTGAATGTGTCTTCCTGTGTAGGAAAAGCTCCAAGTGTAACATTAAACCAGTGGTTAATTGCAAATCAATGTGTTTAAATGGCCATATCAGCCAATAAGACTCAGCCCTTTCTTTAGGAAAACAGCTAAGAAGTACAAATAAGAAACAGGATTAAAATCAATCATTGAAATCCAAGTTCCCTGTTTGCTGTTTTGAATTGTGATTAACACTAGTGATTTAATCACTGATCACTTTAACAACTCATCTCTGAGTCCTAATACTTGTGTGCTTTGAATCTTAATTTTTTTTTGCAGGCCATGTGCAGAAAACATTCATAGTCAATCAGCTTAAAGTGATTTTCGGGGGGTGGTGTGGCAAAGGGCTCCATTTTAGATCATCTTGGAGGCCCAAGAGTAAAGTGTCAGTTTTAAATGTTTTGTCCCTGCTTGTTTTTGCAGTTGACAGGTGCAAGGATTTTATGTTATCTTGCAGAACATCATCCTCTGCTCTGTCTGAGGGTATTTGCAGTCACATCTCAAGCTGGCTGGTGTCAACAGTGGTGGTCTGTACCTGAAAGTTACTTGCTTAGAATATGGAGAAGTATCTGCACTCATCTGTAGGTTCTGGTATGCAGTCATCAGCACTTTTAGAATAGCTTTTATTCAGTTTTTGCTAGTTATGTAAGAGTACCTAACACTTTAATTATTCTTCTATGTGTGGTTCCTCATATATGTCCCTTAAGCTTCAGTTTGAGCACATGGTGTTATAAATTCATAAATACTTTACAGCATCATTTGACAAAGAAATTGAAACTTTTTTGAGGAAAGCACTTGAAACTGCAGGTCTGTGTCCTCTTCCCTCAGAAGTGATAGGACTCTGCATTGGTGCAGCCTCTGCACCACAACACAGGAGCAGGTGGTGAATATGGGCACTTGTGGCAAAGGCACAGACCTAATTGTTACCTTTGCTGACTGTTGCAGTTGTATGAAGGCTGCAAATTGTATGAATTGTAGAGTTCTGCTGACTTTCAAATTCTATCAAAGCTCTTACAGCATGGAAATACTCTTTAGACTTCCTGCCATGTGTTCCCACATCACTCCTTTGCATCCAGAAATTTCTCTGGCAGTTTGCTTGAGTTTTCCTGCATTCTTACCTAAAGCATTTATTTATTGTCTCTGTTCCTTCTTCCGGTGCAGTCTGTTCTAGCAGCCTGTGGGAGGCCAGCACAGAGAGATATGCTAGAATCTAATCTCTCAAATGATGGCAGTCAGCACTGCAGAAGGATAATACCAGGAAATACTCTGTTTCTTATGTAGAGAGCAAAACACAGCAAGAAAAATCAAAGGGGAGCATCCTAGGGCATGAAGTCCCAGGATGCTGGTGCGAGACATTCAGAAAGTGTTAAGAGAATCTAGGAATTCACCTTCATAGAAGTCTCAGTTTGGGTTAACAAACAGGAGGGACTTTCTGTACAGAACCTCTTTAAATGGTACTCTATAGTGCTGACTAAAAAGTGCACCAAATTGCAGCTCAATTAATTATCTGAATTATTTATCAGTTGTAAAATGTAGATTGCTTGCACATAAAAGGGTTGTGAGTCCAGGAAATGTCTCCCACTAGAGCAGTAGGCCGGGAAGATTATGTAAAAGATTCTAGGCTTGCCATTAAATTATAGGAATTTGTATTTTTCCTCTCTCATTTCAAAGTTTGCGTTCTTAAATTGCATGCCGAATAACAAACACTCCTTATTTAAGTAAATGTGTTTTATAATAATTCTTATGTCAGGAGTTTATATAAAGATAAAGGTTTTTCTTGTCAAAATGCCCTATTTTGGCAAAATCTTCCCAAAATTTAATGTGTTGGTCAAGTGATTCCTGATCTCATATTTAGCATGTATTTGTGTGCTTGGATCTTTTTCTTGTTTCTTTTTGATTTTTAAAAATCCAGGGTAAGGCTTGGTMGTGCAAATCTGTATGTGCATATAAACATAACACTGACATTCTCTTTAGAAAAGGTATTTCGTCACTCTTCCAAATATGCAAACTATGATGTCCGAATCTACTGAGCTTTGTGATAGCAGATGCTCTCTCAGGTCGCAGTTATGGCAGCCAGAGGAGGAATTATTCCAAGATTGTGGGAATGCTGTGCTATTGTAAGCTGTGAGGTGGGACCTGCCCCTGTACTCGTGCTGTTTCGTTTGTGTATGGAGGTCAGAGAGAGATTTAGTGCTACTCTGTCAAACTGATTTTTGGGGTATCAGGTCAGAGTTAGTTGCTGGATCAAGACCTGATTTAGTCCTGCTAAGGTCGTTTGACTGGTTACAGTGTGTGCTTTGCTTTACTGTGGGCTTTGTCTTTTGAACATGTCACATCAGCTTGATACTAGATTTGGTAGTATCTTGTATGTAGTATCAAAACAACCCATATGCTTGTTTTGAAAAATCTAAGCCCAAAAATCATGGTGATAATTTTAAAAAAATGGGTTTGCTCTCATTTTTTAGGCTTGGTCCAGCTCTGTGCAGATTTGTGAAATGAATGCTAGACACAAGCTCTCCTTGCATGCTTTGGTTATCTGCTTAGAAAGTTTGAGGTGAAGGGCTAGCTCCATTACACTGAAGGAAAATTTTGTTGAATTATCTCATTTGTACCACTGTTTCACCTTGGCCTTCTGGTCTATGCAGAACTGAAAGGTTGCATACTAGGGTTTGGTTTTGATTTCTGGGTGAGGATATTCAGAGTATTGACTGAGTAGCTCCCTGGAGGTCCAGATACAGAAATAAGAGCTTTTATCTAAATGAGGGCAGAGGGTTAGACTGAAATCTGTCCAAGTGGCAAGAGAGACAGACTGAAATGAAGTATCTGGGATATTTTGAAGCTTTTCAAAGTACTGTAATAGTTTTTCTATCAAGGGTAGCTTTGACTTCTGCTTTAGTGTTGGTAGACTCTCGGTCCCAGGATGCTCCCCCCAGCCCTGTATGTTCTGTTTGTGTGTATGTATGTGTATGATTCATAATTTAAAAATTCTTACTCTGACATCAGGGTCTGAAAGGGTGCATTATTCAACAATTGAGCTCTTATTGCTATTTTATGTCACCATTTGTGATATACTTTGTGGTATCCGCTAGAATAATACCAAAGCCTGTGGTAATCTGCTAGAGTGTAACTAAAATCAGAGTTTATAAATGGAAATGCTGACACAACCTTAAAGGGCCAACCTCAAGTGCTGTTCACCATCCATTGTATGCATTAGCTTAGCCTGAAAATGCATTTTTCCTTTTGCAGATTTTGTCCTTTCTCATTTGCCAAACATTGATTTCTCCCYCCGCCCCCAAGTCCTTCAGTTCTAATGGAGCTTGAAATTAAGGTGGCTTTATTTTTCTGTCACTTCCTTGTTCACCCTAATCGATGATGCCAGCACAGCTGTGGGGACCTTTTAACCATTGCAGAGCCACGATGGTGAATGCAAGAGGACAGCCTTTGACCTTGGCTTTTTTAGGGTTGGTCATTAGCTGTTGGTTTCTTTGCATTGCTGCAGTCCAAATGAAAAATACTATTAGTGGCCATAGTTGGGAATTCTTCAAAAACTGTAGAAATGTTTGGCTCCAAAAATACCTCTCTTCAAAGGTTCTTAAAAGTAATTTTTTTGTCCTCCCTTTGCTAGTGCATGCTGGTATCCAACCCTACTGTCTTCCTTGCTAGGTTGTCTCATTGCATTCAGGATTTATGCCTTAATGTACACATTTAAGCATGTAAATCAAGAACACAAATATCCTGGTAATTAAATGTGGCCAGAGGCGGTTTGCTCACAATTGAAGAAGGCAGTGGTGGGGAATGAATATTTTGACRTGCAGCAAATGGAGCTAAGGGATGTGGACCTTGGAAATATAAATTACACAAACTTCCTCAGCTCATCTCTGATGTGTTTGATGTCTCCTTCATCTACATAACGTGTAACAATTTTACATAAACTGCAGCCTGCCTGTGCTCTCTGCTGGGTGATGAGGCTTGCAGGGCTTCGGGCAGCTCTCAGCCCCAGTGAGGCAGCAGGGGATCAGTGGCCTGTCTGCCACCTTCCTGCCACTGCCAGTCTCCCAGGGCCCCTCTGAATGAACAGGCTGGCCCAGAGCCTCCCAAGGCCTGTGCTGATTAAAGGATGCCCTGGGAGGTGCAGAGATGTGTGTAAATTGGGGTGTGCCTAGGATTTAAGATTGCAGGCTTTTCTGTTTAATAATCATCATGGGGTTTTGGGGTCTGTTTTGATTTTAAGTTAAAAGGAATAAAACCCAACAAAACCAAAATGCCCCCTGCCTTTTGGCATCACATAGGTGAGTGAATACCACCATAGAAAAAAAAAAAAAAGAAAAAGAGAAAAAAATAAAACCCAAAACATTGGGCATGTTCCTGGAGGGTTTGGTTGGTTGATTTTTATTTTTGATTTTTTTGCTTGTCACTTTTTCCTCACATTTGTAATTTACATCTGAACAGCARTTTTCTCTAGTTTTCATTACTGCTTTAGTGGCATGGTTTAGTGCAATTTTAAATTACCTTGGTCTTATTAATGTTAAAACCAAACATGCACACCCCCAAAAACCCCAAACCACGGTACCTTTAATGTAGAATACTCTGGTGTTTTGTTAGTTAGCCAAATTACAGTCATTCAATAAATTCTCTGATACTGATTATTTAAATTTTTTTTGTTGTTTGCTTGGTTACATACAAATGGAGTAATTATGTGGTGAWCTTCCAGTTCATCATGGTGCTGATCATGGATTCCTAACCCTAAGGGGTTGGGAACACAGAGAGCAGATATATGATCTGCCTTTCTCTTTCATCATGGGTAAATAAGAGGGTATGAAAGAGATATTTCAGAACTTTATGCTAATGCAAGGTCATGAGATGGAAAAATTGGGAACTCTTGTTCTCGTAGCTGTATTTATTGATCTATTTAAATTCWGCTACGTCCTGGCACAATTCACATTTCCTGTCTGCTTCATCCAGCTATGTTCTTTGCATCTCAAATCAGAACAACTGTAGACTTTTAATATTTTGTAATAGATACTTCAATCATCTTAAAACATACCAGATTTTGAGTCATAATGCTTGGCTTYATTCTCCCTCCCCTGTTTTTCTTTTGCTGTGTAGCTCTGCCCTTGGATGAAAATGGCTCCAGTTTCTAACTGAATGTTAACCCGTACTCTTGTGAAGGAGCAAATACAGTMTAAAAGGTAGTTTGGACATGACATATCCAAAATGATGCCTTCTGTGCTGARGTGTAGACATCTCTGCTTCTCTTGATAGCAATGCAAGATCCTTTAAYAGCTGAAATTCAGGAGCAAACCTGGATGTGAGGATCTGAGCCAGAATTTCCCCTAGACCCTGCCTGTAGCAGTGTTACTACTGCAAGAAGTATTGTGGGATTATTAATGGCTTTYAGGATCTGTGTTCCATCTAACCAGGAGGACGTCATTTCTGGCAATGTGGTACCTCTTAGTGTCACACTGTCCCATTAATTTAGTGCTTGTTGAAGTCTTGTGTTGACTACTGACCTAGACAATGTGTGTTCAGCATGTGCAAATGAACTGTTGGAATTGGTGTTTTCATGGCGCTGGAAAAATTTAGTAGAATGGTTTCATCTCTGCCTTTATACAGATTGGTGAGAAGAAAAAATGCGGAGATGCAAATTCTTGCAACCTGGCTATTTGCCTCYTCCACATATCATGTGATAGAGCACTTACTTGGATTAAAGAAATGGTTTTTTTTATTTATTTGAGGCTCAAATGTAGCTTTTGCAAAGCACAACTCCTATTTTGCTTTGTAACATTTTTTAAACCATTACAAATAAAGTATAGACCTTATAGGAGAGAATTTGGAGTTTTCCAGTCCTTTGATTATAGCTCTGAAATACAAGATTTGCAGGGCTATGCTGGAATTTCTCAATGGTACTGATTATACACAAAAGTGAACCCAGTTCATCAGTGTTGCATTTAAGGGGAAAAAARGTTATCAAAAATTAACAAGAAGGTAAATGAGATTTTTAATATATGAACAGCATTTTATATAGTAGCAGTATAAGACCACTATTTGGAGGGGGGGGTTATTATTTTTTACATATTTATTTTTAAAGCAGTCCAGTTTGCACAGTGGACCTTGGTGTGACTTTCTAGTGCCTATATGGAAATTGGAAGTGGAAGCTCTTGGCTTTGGAAAGCCCTGCTCCCTGCCGTAACAAGGTCTTGTTTGAGGGGATTTTTCACAAATGGCAGAAAGTTTTAGTCCCACTGTTGCAGGGGGTTAATGAATTTAAGCCACAGGTATGGAATTGAAAAATTTACATTTACCGACTTAAATGACTATGGCTTTTTAGCTCTTCTGAAAAAGAGAAGGAAAGAAAGTTACTCAACTACAGTAGGAAAAAAAGAATTTTGATCTTCAGCAATCTTGTCTGAAATGAGACAGAAAGGTTTGCTGCTGACCTATAAGAGAGGTGAATTTGTTACCTTTTCCCCAGAGCTATTGTTTTTGCAGGGTTTTTTGCTAGTCTTTATTACATGAGCATTGTCTTKACTATCTTTCTCAGCTAATCCCTCATGGAACTGTGAGCTGCACAGATCAAATCACTTCTGCACAAGGGAAATCTGTAATGTGAGTAGGCCAGGCTCTCTCGCTGAACTCCTGTGGTCACAAACAGCATAAAACCCTGGACAGTGTTTTTGGTGAGGCAGTTCATCAAATTTATTAGGAAAAGCAGCAGCTGCTGCAGCTCTCAACTCCCTCCCCTCCTCTCAAGCTCCCCTCATTTACTAGAGCCTCTTGAAAGTGTTACTCCACTGATGAATTCCACTGGGGTTTATTAGTAAACCATTTGCATAATTTAGCAATCTGGGAAAGGCCACAGGTATATTGTTGTATATGCCCTCCTCTCCCCTGTAGTAATTAGTCAGTTTGACTCCACATCCAAAATCTTAATCCTAGTCATTATCAAGCTTTGGTTTGAAACAGTCACTAACTAAGAAGTGTGTCAACTGTTTATCAATGACTGGGCATCAAACTGTGGACGCACTTACGTTTCCCCATGCAAAATGGCAGCCTGAATATTTGGCAGTTTGTGGAAGAAATGTTTGGGTTGTGTGCAGGGATGTTTTTTAGCTTTCCTTTTTGAAGTCAAAATGAAACTTTTTTCCTGCCAAGATACGTTCCTGAAAGAAAGTTGTAGCCTTMTGAGGTAGAATTAAGGATACATGCATTTGTTTTACTCATTTAGATTTTTGGCACCACTTCTGTTTTCACTGTCTGTTTTCTTTCCTATTCTTTATTTCTCATCTTTCTTCTGCTTTAATTTTTTTTCTTACTCCAGTTGTATTCATTCCTTTTGCTTTTCTGCTCTGAATTCATGTATTACCTCCTCCCCACATTTTACTCAAGTCTCTGCCACTATTTTGGGTGCAAGAGAGTTATGTGTTTACTTTGAGCTAAAATATTAAACTGCTCAAACAAACAGCAGTTACTGCAAGATGTCTYGTTGGTCTTCCATGCATGCTGAAATGACTGAAAGAAGCTTAGGGAGATGAGTTGGAAATTTTCTATACCATGGAAATATTCCTTACCATTCCATTATGTGTATCTCAGCAAGCATGCAAGATGCTTGGTGCTTCCGCCAAAAGCACCAAAATGCTTTTGCAGCATTTTGAGCCACAGCTAACAGATAATTTTTAAACTTAATTGGAGTAGCATGCTTGATTGTTTCTTGGTAAAAATGGCTTGAGAAGGTTGGAGAGATCTCGTTTTAAAATAACCTTTTAGAGGAATGAGATAGCATGTTGCTAGCTGGTGTGACCACAGTGGAAGGCTCTGTGGATTATGCTTTTCAAGCATCAATTTCTGGATTATGCGTTATCTTCTGTGCCTACTGTGGGGTGGAGGTAGGAAAGGGGAGGGAGGTTTTGTAACGTGGTATTTTTTAGGGAGCAAAGGAAAGGTTTGCCAGTGTCACACGAGTGTTGTTCAAAGGCTGATGAACGAGGAAAGGCAGTSGTAAATACCTCAGTGCTTAGTTTAAATTTCCGCATCTTTATTAAACCTTTTTGAATCCTTCAGATGGCTATCCTAGACTTGAGTCAAGGATACAGGATTAGCTGATAGCAAAGTTGTCAGTTTGGTTGTCTTCATTTGCTTATGGTCAGCACCGGAAAATTCGGAGGAGGAACATGACAAAGATGTTCATGGGGATATCTACTTGCTTTATTAGGCTTCACCTTGTTCCCTAGTGGTTAGAGACTGGTTATCCTGAAGCATGAGGARCAATATTTCTTCCCACAATTTCAGTGTTTAAACTGATCTCTAGGTACAGTCAATATCCATATACATACTGAGTCAGTTTTTAATCCCATTATGATTTTGGCCTTACTGTCTTCCTGTGGCAATAAATTCCACAGTCCAATTACAGATTATGTTAAAATTTATTTTCTTTTATTGGTTTTGAGCTTGGCATCATTTACACAAACATTGTTTCCTTTTTGTTCAGACTTACACAAACCGGATTTCAAGATCTCCCTTTCTAGAACACTTATTTCACTTAGAGTGCCAGCTTTTACTTGGTTCCTTTTTTTAATGTTATTCATCCCAAAAGTGTTCCCAGACCATGTCACATGCTTTTGACAATTCCCCAAGTCTGTCCTGCAGTTTCTTTTTTAAAGGTGTCTATTCAGCTTACACAGTGTTGTTGATAATGCCAGTTTGTTTGGTTTTTCTGATAATGATGTTTGATRTAGCCAAACTCAGTGTGAAAGGCAAAGTAGTAATCTGTGAAGGATTTGATTTTAATCTCGGATAAATGGGAGTGCATAGCTGGGGGTAGGGTACAGTATCATGACAAATCCTTACCTCTGAACACAAGCCAGTAGGATTCTTTGGGACAGATTCTAGTGTGCAAGAAAAGAAATTTCTGAAGAGAATGGGGGAGGAAATGCAGAGGAAAAAAAAAACAAACCACATTTCAAATAGATAATAGAGCCTGCCTGTTATCTCCAGATCCTCTGAGCAGTAATTGATTTTGCCTTCTATGGTTACCATACAGTAACTCTGAAACATTCATTATTTCTTTCCAGCCTCAAGGCTTGTAGCAGAAAATGGCATATTTAAATCCTTTTACTCTGTCTCTTAAGAAGATACAAAAATTTGAAGGTTTTAATGAATCTGAAATAAKGGCTAATGCAGTAGTCAAAAGACTTGCCATTGTCTTGACTAAATGAGACTGTGACCATCTTTAGGTCCTATTGAAAGCTAAATGCTGGAAGCTGGATGCAGAGATCCATCTCACTGTGGATTACACATTTGGACCCTCTACTCTGGTTTGTTTGTTATTCGTAGATCTAACCCTGCTATATTTCTTTCAGTGCCCCTTTATCTTGATTTAATTTTTCCAAGGTTAAAAATGGCATATCAAGAAAATTTGGAGCTCATTGCTAATGGTAAGAAGCTTGATTACTCAACAGATACCATGAATCAATATAATTTCTCTTATTCTTGTTTTGYCTTTTGACTTGAGATTAATGTTTTGGCTTCATATTTGCTGGTAAGATGAAGTGCATGGCATTCCTGTCCATAATTAGTTAAAGTTATGCTAAATGTTTTGTTATTTGTGTGTGGTTTCATACTCTTAGATACCTTATTCTCTACCTTTTCTAATGTCCCCTTGTTTTTTTATTTTCCTCTTCTGAGGAAAACTTTGGGTTGTTTCTTTGTTTTTTTTCTTTTTTGGTGAGTTACAGGAATAAGCACTCAAGGTAGACACCCTGCTCCTCTGCTGGAGCAGGGGAAAAGCTGAGCTGGAAATGATTCCCATCAACTAGTAGTGTGAAATCTTTAGCCAGTAGTTGATGGTAACTTGTCACTCAGTTAAATTCCTGTTAGTCGCTGTAGCAGAATTGTTAGCTCTTTCTCTTTCCTTTGTTCCTCTGGGTTMCTGTATTTGCTTTTGTCTTGCTTAGGCGTTTTCTCTCAGAGGAATCTCTCTCCAACACTTAGGGGCTATTGCAGTGTGTCTCTTGAAAGCTGTCAGAAGGCAGCTGTGGTTCTCCAGGCCTTCCTGCCCTCTGGTGTGTGCTGGGTCCACAGAATCAGCAGGGCAGTCCACTGTGTGAAGAGAATCTGGGGCTTGTTTTGAAAGCTGGGTAGTTCTTGCTGATATTTAGGGGTGCTGGATTTGGGGAGGAACCATTACATATGAGTCCATCTATCCCCAGGAATGCCAGAAATGSAATGCCTTTTGCAAAGCATCACCAGGAAGAGACAAGCAAGTCTTGTTCCTCAGTAAGAAGTTAYTCCTATAATAAATACCCAAAGCTAAGCTTTGAGAAATAACATTTTTCTGCAGTAGAATAGCAGAAGAGATCTCTTTCTTGCAGGGGTTTGAATTTGCAGTATGTCTCAGAGGGTAGGATTTATTTGTTTGTCTCAACTAGGTCTGTCTTCTCTTGGTTGTAGGTTTGCTCTGTTTGTCTTAGAAAATTTCACCCTCAAACTCTTCAGCATGCATTGCTTCTGAAATGCCTGTAACATTTTCTCTGTTGGAGATAAAATACTAATTTCCAGCCAATATATTATGTATTAGCAATGCATCCTGGCAACAAATGTTGCTTGAAACCACATATTTGGARAGGAAGGTGGGAAGCGCAATTCAAAGACTCATGTTGTTGCAGAGACAGCTCAGCAGAACATGTTGCATGTGGGAAGTGCCCCTGTGGATCCAGAGAAGGTTCATCTTGCCATCTTGGAGGAGTTTCTAAATCCTTTGATTTTAAGCAGACCTCCAAGGTGGATTCTTTTGCTTTTGGTGTCATTTACAGGAAAGAACACACCTTGGTACTGGGAATTGCAAACCAGTGTTTGGCTTGTGGCAAGAAGTCTGGATGATTATGGCCATCCAGAMAAAACAGGGTTTTTTCTGATACTTTGCATGAACCTTACCATGGAAACTTTGAAACTGGAAAGTCAGATGCTGTGTAGTATTKATTAACTATCTTTAAAAATTGAACTTGCAGGAACTTGCAGTTTCCAGAGCAAATCAGGAGTTGACACCATGTCAACACCACAGGTGGCAACCTCTTCCTCTGACAGAGGCTTCCACATGGGCACACAGTAATGCTGCTTAGTGTAAGGCTGCTGGMCCTGGGAAGTGCCAGATCTGAAAGGCTGAAGTACTGGCCTTCCTAATACCATTTGTGAAATCAGTGCAGTCAGTTAATGAATGTAGYTTTCATTGATGGGCACAGCTTCACAGACTGAATCTTACTTACTCAGGCAGTCTCACAGCTAATTCCTTTGGACTCTTCTTTTCCAGAGCCATTGTGAGTGTAAATAATTTAAGTGAGGTGCACCCTTTTGAAATGTTTGTATGAATTYGGAGCCTTTGGATATACTCTGATACATTCCATAGAGTAATCTTAACTGTGGGATCATCAGAGCTTCCTTTTTCATTAATACCAAAGATTCRGTTAATTGTTATTTCTGATAGCCCAGCAAAACTGAAAGAGGATGAGCTGTCTGTCATCCTTTGGTTTTTGGGTGTGGTTTGGTTCTGGATTTTTGTTTGTTTTTACTACTAATCTCTGAACAATTTGCCTAGGTGCTTTTACAAGCATCTTCTGAACAAGCTGTTGGTACCAGTAGTAGAAGCAAAACTCTGCAGGTGTCAGATGCAATTTTTGTCAAATTTTGTGGCTGGTAGTTAGATGTGTTTACAAAAAAAAACAACTTAGTGATTCTTAGGATATTATTGAAATATCTTTCAAAAGACTTTTAAACTTTATTTTCAAGAGAMACTTCATCTGTTTTGAGCTTAGGTACATTGACAGGCCCAAGACATAGACGCACAGGGAAAYAAAGGCTGAAATAGGACCAAGTTCATGCAAATCAGTATTGAGTGTAACTGTGGAGATCTCAGGACTGGAATCTCCAGCAGAGCTGCAATTCAATGTATTGAATTGTTAGAATGTGCAGCCAGGTGGGTTATTGGCAGTGCACACCTGCTTGGCTTCTACCTCCAGTTACAGCAACTTCCACCTCTTTGAATGTGGCATCATTTAAAAGTTTGTGCTGGCCAGGATAGCACAGATTCTGACTGACAGCAGGGCAATGTTGCCCTACAAGCTCATGATTTATATTAATGGCTGGCTAAAACAATTGGGAGGTTCAATTACACATGGAATATCAAAATGCATTTGTCCCTGGCCTTTGACTTCTTGAGATCTATATTGAGATCTAAGCAAATGTGTGTCCTCCATAGTTTGTGTCTAATGACAAATGGCATCTTACATTGTTTTATAGCACACTTTGTGAAAACAACTGAAATGGAGCCCAAGCAATTAGCTTTTGAAGCCAGAGGTTATAAATGAGATGTAAAAATGGAGAGTGTTCTGGAGTTTCAGGTTTTGGKTTTTTATTTGGGTTTTTCAGGGAAACAGAGAGCAGATTTAGAACAAGAGCTCATAAAGAGCCAAGGATATMGGATTTCAGCACTTGAGATTTATGTATTTGTACTTGCTGACTGAAAGCAGCGCATTCAAATCAAAGCAGCAAACTGCTGTCAGATGTGTTGTGGATGAACAGGGAATGGTTTTTTTCAGAGGTTCTGCAGGACAGAAGGAAGAAGGGAATGTCTRTTACAAACTTTGAAAGCAAGTGGCTGAAATACGTTCCAAGAGTATTTTGGAGCAGGAGTGCCAAATAYTTATGCAGTATTTTCTTGTACTGATTCAAATATTGAATAGCACCTGACCCTTGAATTTTTGGATCGTTGCCTGACTGGCACCCCCTGATGCATATATTTATTTTGAAAATGGCCTTCTGTGGCAGCTGCTTTTCATTGCAGGAAATTAGGAAAGCTGGATTTTGATCCAATTTTTGTCAGGATTTTTATTCTTGACTTGGAGTTCAAGAAATGCCTTCCCATACATCATACTTCAGCTGAGAATTACAAGTTGCATTTACCACTGTCTCTCACAAGATTGTGAGATTCTGTAGTGGAAGTTTATATAGATAGGGGTTTTTTTTTGCTATTTTCTTAGACTTCTTTATTGTTCACAGTCGTGATCAATATTAGACAACATTTAACTGGCCTCTAACTTTCCTCCCTCAGATACCACCAGACCTTGTGAAAAATAAGGTTSTTTCTTGCCATCTGTAATTTTCTAGTTTGGCAATGTTGTGCAGTCCTTGGCTGCCCCTGTGGTACAGACTGTCAGCAGAGCTCCTTACCCACCTGAAACAGGAAMCTAAAGCTGTGCTACAAACAGCTGTGCCCTGGCAGCTCTGCTGAAACCACCCTTTTATCATTAGGACAGCTGCAGTGGCTGTCACCAGCCTGGTCTGGAGATCTTTAACTTCTCTTCAGAGCTGAAACTGTGCAAAGACTGCTGTTCGTTGATGCTCTGAGCTGCAGTTAGGGCCATGCAAAAACCCTTTAAGCTGGAAGTCATTTAGAGTCGTAGCTAAAACTTTAGTCAATACAGCTACTGCCTGCTACCCAATCTAATCATTTTATGCAGCAGTATTTAGCAGTGTGGTGACTCTCCCTAGAGATGGATTATTTAGGRTGAGCCTGATGTAGAGAGAGTGAGTTGAAGTAGTAAAACCTAATGGTCACAGGTCTGGCCTAAGCTATTGGTGGGTGCATACTCTGCTCCTGAACTTGCATTGTGCACTGGCAAACTGCTCTGTGGTCTATGAGGACTTGGGTATTCCTGCCCCCTTGCCTGCCAGACTTGCAGCATTGGCTGCTTTTGCAGAGCTCAACCTCAAGATGCAGATGTCCTGCCTTCAAAACGTTAGCAAAAAGTCTTTTCCAAATTCCCAGCCAYGCCCTGTGCTTGTTTATGGCTGAAAGCCCAGGGATGCAAGATGGTTTTAGCAAATAAACGAAGGGATCTGTGGAGGGATTTCTGAAACAGTCRTTCTCTGTTTCCCTCTGTGTATTTGCAGACCCAGAGAAGAAAATGGAGAATTCAGTTGACTTGTTTACCCAAGCTATTACGCTGGCTTAGCCATTCCATGATGAAGTTCCATTTCAGTACTAAGCTTACTAGGCTGTGGAGATAAAAATGATCAATTGGATTGGTTTTGTCCTCCTGTTTCTGCATTCAGGTTTCACAGGGTTAGATCAATGTCTGCACCATTTCTTCKTGTAAAGCATAGCCTGAACTTTTCTGCAGACATACACAGCTGCTTCACGCATCCAAAAACAGTGGGTTTTTTTCCACTGTCAAGAAATAGAGTGGTGGCTCAGCATTATGGTAACGGCTCTGACTGGGAAGCCAGAGTTAAGTTAATTTAAAGCATTTGTTCTGATGCAGAGCAATATGGCCTGATGATCTCTCTTTCCAGAGGGTGTCCAAAACTCGTGCTCTGCAGAAGTTGCCTTTGGCTTCATTTGATCAAACTGATAGAATGGATATGTTGAGGGAYTGTGCAGGACTGATGTTGTGCAGGCAATTAAAATCTATGAATTGGATTAAAACCCAAATGTGAGTATGCTTTGATGGGATTTTTTTTTTGTTTATTTTCTTTTGACTGAGATGCTTTTTGGAGATAAAGTTGGAACCAGCTCCTAATTTGCAGTTGCTTGGGGCTTTGCTGTTTGAGGTTTCTTTGTTTTGCTGCTCTTACCTATTGACCTGCTTGATTAATTTTGTGTCTGAACGTCTGTCCTTTTTATTCCTGAATCTTCTGCCCTGTCAGAACACTGTTAAAAAAAAAAAATCTGTACAGTTCAGAGGACCAGTTAGGTCTAGACKTTAAGATAAATGCTTAATGACTGTGAAATAGTATGTGCTTTATTCCTTGCTTCAAGACACTTTTTTTTTTTTATTAGGAGCTGAGTTTGACAAAGAAAGATAAGGCCAGCGACAGTTATAAAAGAGTACATTGTATTTTTACTGCAATACTGRAGTATTGATTGTTGACTTATTGATAGGCTTAATGCACAACCATTTCCTTAGTTAGTGTTTGAATGTCCATTAAAATGTGGCTTGGTGCCAGAATATTGAAATCCTGCATTTATAATATAATTTGTTTGTCCAAAAGTACTAATGTGGTTTGGATTAAAATAAATAGGCATGTTTTGAGTTTCSTTGTTTTTTATTTGTTAACCTTCATGTACTGAATTGAACCTCTGAAGCAGGAGACATTTTAAAGAAAGAAGACAGAGGAAGGCTGACAGAAATCCTAATGTTTTGAGGTTTATGCCTCTTGAAATTTTTCACCTCTCATCTTTGACATGTCCAACATTTGCTGAGTTGCTGACAGACATTCAGGGATGCAGAGTAATATTACTGACTCTAATTTATTCATTTAAAACTATTCATTGTTTTTCTAGGGGAAAGTTTTTATTTGTATAGCTTCACAAGTRTGTTCCATGTTAGTAGCACAGCTYATAAAAATATGCCTGTTGYGGTCATCTGCTTCTCCAGATGTGAGATGGGGTGTGCCCCCACTTCCCTGCAGCACCATCAGTCAGCTGKGCTCAGTTCCCAGGATGTTTCCCAGTGTGGTTTAATGCTCCATGTTCCTCTTGGTCCCTTGTGCTTGAGTCTCAGGCTCATGCTGCTGATGGGCAGCTTTCCAGCTTGTAGAAAAGATCCCATCAGGTTTTGGACAAATAACTGTGGAAGGCCTGATGCCATTGGTTGTTGCACATGAAAAATCCTGTAGAAAGCAGCTATCCTGATAATTGGGGTGAGTTTCTGGTATTGATACGATAGATGGGGTAGAAACTTTAATTGCTATGAATCACTTGCCACTGTAGTGAGCCAGAAGCCTTTCCTTACCCAAGCCTTTCCTTTCTAATTGCTCTGGTACAGATAACCAGGGATCCTTCCGGAACCATCTCTCTCCCTTACAGAAACACAAATATTCACAACATAGAATAGATTAAGCTTGTTTTGGTTTGTGTATATCTGTGGGTTTGGGTGGTGGCATGGCCACACTTTTGGTGGAAAATTACATTTTCATCTATCTGATTCTATCAGGTGGTTTTGCTGTTTGTTACAGCTGACTATGAAAGCCAGTAATTACACAAATACTAAATACTTCATTGTGGCTAGAAGAACTGGAAATTAAGGGAGACCAAAACAGCTTTCTGCTCTTCCAAATGTGAGGAGAAACACTTGATGAAAGGTGAAGAGCCAAGAGTTTGTCCTTTGGCTACTATCTTGAGTGTTACTTAATCTCTCTGACTTGGACTTGTAGCCAAGATTTGATGCAGTCCCTTTCCTGTCATTTCAGCTTTCCATTAARTAATAAAATTTTGTAAGGCAGGGTTTTTGCCTGTTAAGAGTCCACCATTTTAAAAGAAATTATTAGGATACTTTTRCCTAAAAAAGTATAAACTCAAAGTTTTCCTCTCGCTGGGAAGTAGTGGAAAGTGCTCCATCTTTGGGCAAATATCAGTGTGAGTGGTATAATTACCAAGATGAAGCTTGTGCTGGTATTTGTGTTAGAACTGACTTTTTTTCTACCATGGAATATCTTGGGTTTAGTGCTTGTTTCCCCAGTGATCTGACCTCCTCCATTCYCCTATTTCAATAGTCTGTCAGACCTGACAGTTCTGTGCAGAGGTGGCCATCACCATTGTTCACCTTCTTCCCAAAATGTACAAAGATGATGGAGAAAAACTTTCCTATTTTTTTTCCTCTCTGCAGTTCATATCCATTCAATTACTGTGGTTGGTCTGAGAAATTTTATGGTGGTTTTTCAAAATTTTAGGTTTGGGTGACAAATGATGAAGCAGTTTGGAAATTAGTCTCTTCTCTTTCATACCTAGTGGGAAAGAGAGAACATAACAAGCTACTTCAGATTTTCAGCTCATCTTTGTGTGGAGTACAATACAATGTCTAAGCATTTGTACTCACTTTCCCCAGACTCTTATATGGCATGGTCCCAGCTTACCTGACTTATTCAGAGTTTAGCTTTAAAAGGTAGAAAAGAAAGGACATTATTGTATAGCAATTTAATTAACACTATGGCAACTATTTATAGACTTTAAATAATTGCAGTGCCAWTTTGAGTTGCTCTTTTCCACTTTTTCTAGATACTAGCAATAGGAAGAGATGATAAACTCCCTCTCTACAGGAGRGTGAATTAATGGGTGCCCCAGAAGGCCTGGAAGGGGCAGGATTTGATTGCATTCCTCGAATGCCAAATACCTAAGTCTCTCAAATTAGATAGCAAAGAAAATCTCTTGAAAGATTTGACTTGCAAGAAATACCCTTGTTGGTAATGGAAGACCCTAGGGAAATGCATTTTGGATGGTATTAAACTTAAGCAGCTGAAAACAGGATCTTGTTTGGAACAAATATTAATAAAAGTTTTCTTTAAAAAGGAAATCAAGTCTTCTATGTATTTGCCTCCAGCATGTCCTTCCAATAAATGCACACAGGAAATAATATTAGTTGCAGGATCTTAGTTCAGTAATAGTACATGAATGATATGCTCTATCATAATGGAGTAGCAACAAATATTTTTATATAAAAGTATGCATTGGCGTATGTATTGATCGGTATGCTACTGAAACTGCAGGTCAGTTCAARCTTCAAACAAGGAAGCGTTTGCTTAATGGTAGGCGAAGAGTGGTTTGACACAAACCCCCCTGTAAATACATCTGCAATCTGGTTATTGTGCCCAGTAATYGTGAGAAGGATAATGCTTCACTGGATGTCTGTGTTTTACAGCATGGTGTGGTATTAGAACTGCAATTCCCTGTGAAGATATGTGCGAGACACCCAAGTTGTGCTTGATGACCAAAGTTAAAGCAGCTGCATTACTTAATGTACCTCCTGACTGTTAAACACTGCATGTTTACTGCTTTTCATTACTGAAATGGATGTTGAAGAATCCTGTGTGCCCTTTCTGGATGTCCTCTGGAAGGATGTTCTGCAGTAAAGCTTCTMGTAATGTACATCTGAGTCTGCAGTGCTGTGAGATCTCTAGGGCTGATTGGAGCCTCTTCTGCTCCATGTTGGGGAAAGGATAGATGACATTGGTGCTCTGTTTTTCATAAATATGTAAGTTGTATGATATTAGTGAATCAACAATGTAATTTCACAGGAAAATTCTCTGACAAAATAATACCAGAAACCTGCAATGTGATCTTAATGCTTGTTTATAGATGCTGAGCGGGTGTTGTTCAGTGCAGTATCTGACACACATCCAGCAACAAACATGTGAGCACACTAGAGTATCATAGTCAGAAGGAATAACTTGGCCATTTTAAGCAAAKGGCACAGTGCAGCTGTCACACTTTTGACTGGGGACAGGCACTTGGTGTCTGGGTACCCACCTAAGCCTCTGGGACTAGACAGAAAGTAAATTCTGCATTACKTTCTGTGTGGATCTTACAATATGGGCTCCTGTGTTGCAGGAGCTCAAGGAGGATTAACAACACATTTTTGTTTACACCACTAATCAGTCTTTAGATGCTTTAGTCTTGTCMACTACTGATCTAGTTCATGTTTGAACTAGTGACCTCTATTTGAAAGTCACTTTGTCCTTTTAATAGTTTTCTGAGTCAGCCTCTGTCCCTTCCTGAGAGCCTTTTTATCTATACACTTGAAAAGGTTGTTCTTTTTTTGTGAAACACTAATCCCCATTTTGTATGGCTATGCACTTTGCATTAAATGAAAGCTCTGTGTATTCCCCTCACTCCCCTGGAATGAGTTCTTGCTTTTCTTCTAATCTAACAGCTGGTGACTCAGTTTCAGTGGGCTTCTGGTACCTTCAGTTTTGAAGGTTTGGATGGATGGACAAATGAGGAGAAGGTGGTGGTGACAGTCTCATCCTCTGTAGCCCATCATTAACTTGGTAGAGATTGGGAAATATTCTTGATGTTGACTTTTTCCAAGGCATTTGCTTTTACTAAAAGCATCTGCCTAACCCCAGCTAGCTGACCATGTAGCATTGCCAATCCTTCATCATTTTGACTGCGTCTAAGATTTGATCCTTCCGAATTCTCATCCTTCTAGTTCTTCTCATTCTCTAGCTGTCTCAGTGTCCTTACAATGTCATTTCAAAGAATTACTGGGTAACTAACCCAGAAGCAATGGTGACATAAGTACTTTTCAACATCAGAAGGATAGAGATATATAGATGGATAACCATTGGGGAAGGTGAAAGGCATGTGAGTACAAAGGAAATAATTACTGACTTCAGTCTTCTAGTTTTGATATCCAGGTGAAACCTTTGTAGTTAGTATGTGTGTTTTGTAAGGGATTTAAGGGCAGGATAAGCTRTTCATACCTTTGTTGTCCTTATTTAGTCAAATTCAACAGATGGACGCTTTTATTTCCTCTGCTGGAAGTTGCATCCTCAGTATTATCTAACATACGATGACAAGGCAAGGAGATTCAGGCAGAGTAATGAAGTGATAAAACTCCAAATGACTTAATTTGGTCCACAAAGGACAGATTTTYGTTTGTCCTCCAGTCATGTCAATACTACATGGAAATGTTGCTGGGAGAAGACCTGGTGCTTTTAATATGTATAGCTGTTTAATCATTCTGCTGATGACTATGATATAAAATCATTAACCAAGCAGACSTGGCCGTGCTCTGTATGAGCCAGGGCTGGAGGAATCTCCCTTCCCAGTTGCTGGATTCTGTGATCTGCTTGAACACTGTGTTTCCACTCCTCCAGGAAACAAAGAGAACAAACAGCATTGACAGATGTTACTCATGTCACTTAATGCAGGACTGGAAGGCACTTGGATATTAATGCAATGAGCACAGTATAAAGACCTGAATAGAGTAGACCTGACTTCTAATGAAGCCCGCTGAAATGCCAGTACTGATTTCAGATGTGCTTTCACTATGGGAAGTACAAGGATGGTTTGACAAAGCAGCCATGCACTGCTGTTGCTCACTTTAACCARTTGCTTGTGGGTGTTCATTTCCCATGCTGGCCAGCAGTTTTAGTGCCACTTTCTTCAGAGCWGGCAGCTGTAATTAAAGGAAAAGAACAAATTTAGTTTCTCTGCTAAGAAAAACCTAAAATGCTGTCTTCATCCTGGCTTTTCACTGCTAATTTCAAAACAGCATGGCATCCCATCCCAAACAAACATCCTTGTGCATTTTGGGATTCAGCAGGTCTTTTAGGTCTGTCACTAGTGTTTGTTGCCTCTTGGCACCTTGTGGTTTAATATGGGGAGCTGTCTGGATTCCCTTGGTAGAGAATTGAGCAAGTTCTTCTTCCTCAATATTGGGATGCTTGTAGAGGTCCATAGCTCACATCCAACTTGCAGGGTAGGCCCATGCCTTTCCGAGGGAGGCTGGGGACACTTTTTGGGCAGCACTCATCATCATGAGGGGTGAATGCATCTATCTTCATCTGTCCACTTTTGGTGAGCAGGCTGGGAAGCCCCATCTTCTTCTGTCGGTGTGCCTCGTCAGGCCCTGGGCTGGAAAAAGCTTKTGTTACATGATGTAACATGGCAGAGGATGGTTCTGAATCTCTAGTCAAGTTTCTGTTACTGCATGGATTGTATTGCTGTGGAAATTAAAAATATAGACTTGGTTCTGCATACATGACGCTTAGTGTTGCAAATCTGTGKATAATTGCTGTAATTCAGGTGGCAACACAGAGCTTTCTTCTGTCAGACCAATCACAGCTGATAAGATAACCCTGAAGAAACMAAGGTAAAAGCACAGAATTGTTTCTGCTTTCATACATGTGAGTGTGCATTCCTGTGTGGGCCTTTGGGCTTTATGTGATGGAGAATTTGGAGACACTTAGTGAGAAGCAGRAGCATTGATAATTGCTTTCTGGTTAATCACATAGCAGGCTCATGTTTGCTCCTAGCTGACGCTTTGCGGTTTCTGCCAGAKTTAATAATTCATTGCAGGACTGTGTCAAAGCATGCTCTTAAGTCAGGTTCCTCCGTGGATTGCCAGCATCAGTAGAAGTCAGAAAAGATGAAAGATGGGCTTAGTGTTTGACAGCCATTAACTTGGTGTGGGCCTCTAGGCAGTGTTAGGTTAACTTCTTCATCCTGTGCTTCCCTGCATTTGGGAATGTGAGGGATGTGGGAATTCAGCTTCCTGTGAAGCTGTGTTAAGAATTTCAGTAGCYGGACAGAAGAATGCTGAAATGAAGGTGTGAGTATCAGTGGCCATATGGTTCTGGTTTAATAGGCTGTGGGTTGAGAGRATTTGCTTGCCCCGATGCTGAGGTGACAGTTTTATAAAAGAGCTCTTTCACTACAAGATTGAGTTGCTTTCCAACGCACRGTGCCAAACCTCCCAGGGAGAGCATGCTTTTACCACCGAGAGTTGAATTTGGTCATGTCGGTGCTTACAGTCATCTGCAAGAGGAATTGACATGCAGGGTTTGTACATAAAAAAGGGGTTAGCAATCTGAATTAAAAATTAACACATTCTCCTCATAATTACAGACTTACAGCAAGCTAATGCTGTACAAAAGAGGGCTTTCCAGACAGAGTTTAATGGCCTCAAAGCAGASCCATCACTTCTCTCCCCCTTCCTTTTAAATTAGCATTGGCATGTTTAAAACACTCCTCAAATACTGCTGCAAAATAGCTGTTTGGCTTTCAGTTGTGGTTTTTGGTGGTGTGGKTTTTTTWTAAAGGTGATTATTCTTTTCAATGCTAAAGATGGAAAGTGGTTTGCATATTCATGGCACATTATAATTTTGAAAATAATCTCCTAGTGGATATTTAACAATGGCTTTGGGTAAATGGACACTTGTTGCGCTTTGTTTAAACGATTACATCTCAATTATCGCTTGATGGTGAGAGCATGGGTAATACCCTCGGTTCTTTGTCAAACAGGCTCTAATTAAAACTGGTTCCTGCACTTGCCTCTTGGATAAATATGGACGTGAGGTAGTTCAGTGACACTCTGTCAAATTGCCGAATTGAGTGCAAGTTCCCCATTCATCCTGACAAATGATAGCACTAATTGGGGTGTGGATGGCAGGAACAGCACTGCCAGTGTTGGTGCTAATCCTCTCTGCTTGGCTGAGGTCCCYCTCCTCTCCCCTGCTTGGGACCAGCACTCTTCTAATTTTACAGGATTTGTGTTTCACTTCCCCCTGTATCTGCCYGGTCACATAAAGCACTGGTCCTCAGTCGGTTCTCTCAGGGATGTTTCCTGCTATCTGCTTTTACATCCTGCCTCTTCTTTAGTACAAATTTAGTTCCAAAGCTGTGATGAAACTCGGGTCTCCTTTGAGCTCTGTAACAAGCCAGTGACTCCCAGTGTGAGTGCTCTGGTGCTTTTTCCCCTGCAGGAGGATGGCTGATGATGATACTGGATGTTACTGGCCTGGTCACTTCCCAGTTCTGGTTTTTATTTTGACTTTGGATGACTCATTTCTCCCATTGCAACAAAGCCCAAACTTCCTGCTAGACAGGCCACTAGCATCATAATACACTCAACCTGACTTTTTGCTCTGCACTGCTTGTGTGTGAGTATAACTGTACTGATGTTAAAGTGTTAGCCTGGGTTTTCTTCCTCTTCTTTTCACCACAACCTGCTTGGATTGGACTCCTGAACTCTGGCTGTTTTTTTCTGCATCCCTCTGAAGGAGTACAATGAGTGTGCAGAGCTGAAGGCAGAGACCTTGCCTGTCATTAATGCTGGATAATCACCCTGCTGGCCTTGCAGAGAGGACCAGCTAATGCTTTCAGGTTTTCTCYAGAGACAGTATGACAGTGCAGTATTTGCTGCTGCTGCTACAGTGCTGGTTTAAGCAGAGAAGAAATTTTTGGGAAGGAGCTACCTATCACTGTTTTAACTCACTGCCAGCGATATCTCTCAGTTTTGCTGGCTAATGCTCACTGGCAATGGCAGACATTGAAACTGCAGAACTTGAAAAAGGAGCTAATACAGGAGCAGATACAGGGATACTGTTCCTATTCTTCCCCTTATCCCTCTCCATTGCAAGAAAAGAAAGAAAGAAAAGGAGATGATATCATTGATTGCAGACTGCCATGCGTTACGGTTTCTTGGTGGGTTTTTTCTTAAGATAAGGGTGATTGCATCTTTTGATTTTTGTAGTCATGCYGAAGGAATCTCCTCCACTCCAGACATGAAGTATTACCTGACAAGGCAGGAGGTCATTGTGGACACCCAGAGATGGAGTGAGGGAAGATCCTGAGCCAGAGAAGGATATTCTTAGTCTGACAGCTTCTGCATTCTCTTTGCATTGTCATTCTCTTAGAGATAGGATGCTTTCTACTCAGAAGTAAGACTTCTGTGGTTTTCCTTAGCTGTGGCCCAGTAGCCCTGAACAGTAGTTTTCCCTCTTCTCCTCCCACAGTCGCATCAGAGTGCAGAAGTGATTGATGCGTGAGCTGACTGAATGCTCCACTAAATTGATTGCCAGTGAAACAGATAGCAGTTCCGACATCTTAGCWGGGTTAGCACTCCGTTGTTTACACTAACAGCCATTTGGGGTGGGTAGTTTCTGTTCATATTCCTCAAAGCTGTTGCTGTAAGAAATCCATAGGTAAAGGGAGACAGCGCTGTGCTGAGCTACATCGGGAAGGCCTTCCCTGGCAATGCAATATGTAAAACAAATATAGATGTATTTGTTTTACATATAGATATATAGTAATAGATATATAGATATATAGATATATAATTGTGCTGATTATAATGCATAGATCTGCAGTTGCAAGTAGCTTCTGCAGTAACATGACATGGCCAGAAAATTACTGAGACTGCTGATAAAAGCAGCATCTTTAAACTTGTGGCTAGCAGCTCCAGATGGGTGGATGGCTGTGCTCCTGAAATACCTGGGAGGCTGCAGTCAACTGTCTCTCCAGATAGCTTTACCTATTTCAAAGTTTGGCTAGAAAGCAAAAGCCCTTTGTATCCTGTGTGCTTCTGTCTCTGCACCACTAGTGGGTTATGCAAACCAGAGGTAAATAGGGGAAGAAGCCATCCAAAACCAGAGCAGTGTATGTGAGGTGAGTGGCAAGTTACTGAGGGAAGCACAGCAGCAGGGACTGTGCCAGGCATGGATGCTCAGAAATGCAGGAGGAATGCCAGAGTTAAATTATCCCTGCAAATGTATTAACCTTCCTCTCCCAAAAGGGGCTTTGCCTGCACTATGGGATATAGCTGGTTGTGATCATTAGTTTTCTCTGCAATGCAAGTAACTGCAGTTTCCCACAAAGAATGTTGGATTTGGATCCCTCTTCTCCACTCATGAAATGCCTGGTAGGWGGATTCAGATATTCCATGTTCATTTGGTCACAGGCAGGGAGGGATTGCTCCTTGCAGTCATTTGAGGAAAATCACCTTTAGGATCAAGTTTGCTAGTTGCAAAGCCAAAATACACTGTAAGAGATCACTCTGTCACCTGTGAAATGCTCTRTTGTGCAAGGTGCATTGATGCCTTTGGGGTAGGTGAGCTTGAGCCACAGAGCACCTTCTGCAGATGTAACCCTGTTAATGGGAATTGCTCCCAAACCAGAGAGTACAATGTTAATTCAGAGACTAATGTTTTTTCCATAGAAAATGTCCTGCACTATATTTTCTGTCCAATATTTTGTGTCCAATACATACATTGCAGTGTTCCTTTAATTTAAACRGAAGTGGAAATAATGAATTGGTGGTGTTGGTGGTGATTCTGCAGATACCACAGCGTTCATGCACAATAAAACACTCTGCTGATAGCTTTTTGTTCTTCATTAAACATAGACATCCCAAGTCTGGATTTTTTTACCTGTGTGTGTTTGCAAATCCAAGACGTGCATTTTGTGAGCAGAATTACTGAACTGTGAAATGAAGTACTGTGGCAGCAGGGCTGTTGTTCTGAAATTAAAAAAGAATGAACTTTGAATTTGGGAGTGTCACCAGCAGTTTGCAGGCTGAGTTGGCACCGTGGGTTAAATGTGCACTTGGGACCTATGAAGTAACTTCCCAATAGTGTTACACACACGTTCTGTGAAATGCTTCTTCATGGTTGTACATTTGGCATATGAGCAAATGCATTCTTTATTCCTTTGGTGCTTCTAATTTTTTTCTTGAAGATGGGGGTGGTCTGTTTCTSGATTTTTCCGTGGCTTTCTGCACTGTAATGATGGCACCATCACCTGACTGCTGGAATACACTGGCCTGACTTTAATCGTCGGGTGACTGGCTCTTAGCATGGTTTCATCTCTGCCGTTTTACATCTCCTCTTGTAATTGCATGATTGCTTGCAGCATTGTTTTTCTATTGGTGACAGTGAAAGGCACACGCTAGTATTTATGTAACCTTACACTTTTTCGTTTGATGTTTAAAGTGTAGGTGAAGAAATGGTACTTTGCAAGTAAAATCCTCTTTATTTCATTGTAAGCAGCATATTTGCTCCCTTCATGTGCAATCATTTTATTTTCACCCCTCATGTGCAATCATTTGTAAGACAAGGTTATATATACACACTCTCTTAAGTATCGTATGGATGAAGAAGTAGGTTGAGCCTGTATGAATAACAGGGCTGCTTTCTGTAGTGCTGACATTTTCATTGATGTATATATGCTTACAATTAAATAACCTGTGTAAAGCTAAAAAAAAAGAGGGATGGTTAATGTAAATAGTATCTCAGTCTTTTAACTGCTAAATAGCCAAACACAGCAAAACAATAGAGAATCAAAGCTCCCCTTTAAARAGCATTGACACAATTAATATGCAATAAAATTATCTGGATGTACAAGTTGTACCAACAGCTCTGCAGGTCTAAAATGGCAGAAGCTTTCTGTTGCTGTATAAAAATCAAACTACCATTTATTTCAGCCTCATGGTATGTGCAAATTCATGCAGCTCAGTTAAGGGAATAGCTTCACAACTGGTGTTACAATCTGTGGCTGGAGTGCTGCATCACAATGCAGCAAATGCATTTTCCACATTAACCAAACATGACAGCTGAAACGATTATTAACCATGCAATATGTCGGAAGTCATCAAAAATTCACATCAGAGTAATTGCAGTGGCTCAGGGAAAAAAAATAGTAGCATCTCTCTCCTCTTGCCTGCCTGCCGCCTCACCCCCTCCTAATTCCTACATGGTACAGTCCGTTAACAATAAAATATCCTTCTGTAACCTATAAACTGTTACTCCCATCAGTTACTGGTTTCAGACTGATGCTTTCCCTAGAATTTGAATAAAGCACCACTGGAAAAAACAATATAGATGCTTTACAGGCAGTGGTGTTCAGCCGTGGAAAGCAGCTGCTTTCTTATTGTCTTGCTGGACTCTTGACTGTCTCAGCCATTTCAGGACTTGCAGGTTTGATTTATATATATATATATATATATATTTCTTTTTAAGATGAGAAAACTTGAACATTAATAGAGATAGATACAGCTGTGTAAGCCTAAATACCAGGTAACTGAAGTGTGGCAGTTACAGCCAGCATTAACAGGTTTGTAACTCCTCAATACTGAGATCTACAGGTAGGAATGTCTATCTTTTAAAATWTATTAAATGAGGGTAAAAAGCTTGCTTTGAGGAGAGTTTTCCTTCAGGTGTCTTGTATGGCGGTTTTTCTTTGTMCTGTTGGTGCAGGTTGTTTAAATTTGTAGGTGAGTAATTAAAGAGAACAGGTGGGTAGTTTTGGAGAAAAGGTTCTTTGCTCACAGAAAAGAAACGGGAAGGTCTGTGCCTTTACCTTCCAATGTTCTTCGCTAGAGCAGCTGTTGGGTGGGGCAGTCCAGTGCCTGCTTTGGGTTTCATTTGTGTTGCCTTTTTAAAGACCCTCTTGACATTGCTGACTTTGCTTTTCATTTAAGCAGAAATACAGTAGCATAACTTCCTGAATGCCTTTATGCCTTTATTTCTCTTTCCTAGGCKATGAAAAGTCTGTGGAAGTATTTTAAATAAAAAATAAAGATGCTACTTGATTATGATTTTTTTTCCTCCTGATTTGCATTGTGGGGCTAAGATACTGCTCCATTCTGTTTCCYCTGTTCTTACAGATGCACTTATGATTTATTTAGAAGACACGTTAAACTTTCTGTAATTTTGTTTTGAAGTTAAGATTTCAGATGTGGGACGAAAATAGGAGAGAAAATATTTCTACTCTTTCAAAGTAAATAAATGCACTTGGAGATTTGCTTTTTTGTTAATTTCTTAAATGAGGTGGTGAAGCATATCTGCTTAGTCAACTGGAGTTTGCAGCCTAGATCCCACCTCTCTTTCAAGTGAACAGGATATGGTATGAAAAGGGTTAATCTGGTAAAGTCATAGTAAAGGGAAGCAGTCAGGGAATTAACATTTATATAAATGTGGTGGCCATGACTAGCTGGGTGGGTGGCAGCTGATTTAATACTCTCAGATGTGGGGACTTAGAGGCTGCATGAAACTGGGAGCTCTGCCTGGCTTTGGTGTGGGAACAAAAGTACAGGGTAGATTGCTTTTTCTCCTTTCCTTTCATTTCTATTTTTGTATATGAAAGAAAGCAGTTTAATAAAACATACTGTGCTGGGACAGTGCCTGGGATCTTGCAGTAGAGAGTGACGTGCCCCYTTTGGAGCTCCCTCCCCAAGTATTAAGGTGTCTCTGTGCCGTGTTCTGCACTCTTCCTTTTGTCAACTGAGAAATGCTCAGGGGGAAGACATGGCATAGCATGGCAAAAAAGTTGCCTCTCTTCAAACAGATTACCTATGCAAAGGAGGGTCTTGCCACAAAAGCAGCTCAGCAAAAAATCAARTAAAAGACAATGAAATGTGTGGTTTGCATGTGTAAAAATATGGAGGAAACCATCSCATCCCCACTGACCCTGTATGGGAGATGGCTCAGTTGTCTTTGCAGTTGGTACAGTGTGGCAAATAATTTTCCTTTGTTTGAAGTGGGTGGGAGAYAGAGTTCAACTATGCTCCATAAATTAATGTATGAAAAAATGAGCCACTGTAATGAATAATTAGCTGTGGGTCTCTTRTAGCAGGGTTTTCCGTGATATCTGTTGGCAGCATCTGGACTTGACGCTTAATTTACATTAAAGTCCGAAAGCTTGTGTGCCTTGTTAATGCAAGGCACAAATAAAGGCATGCACTGCTAGACAGTTCCTTAGCCAGGGTGGAGTACAGCCGGAGGAGAAAAATGGAAACCTATTGTCTCTGGTGTATCCCCAGCACACTGGCCTTAGGCCCCAAGTCTGGAAAGTTTAAACCTTAGGTTTATTACACAATAGGAGAAATAAACTGAAAAAGGATAACATGTTTACTGCAACATTTATTGCAGCAGAGAATTTTGATATATGCTTTTATCTCTGAGCCCTATAATGTGTAACATCTTGAAATATAAATTGTATAACTATAACAGGCATATTCCAGACTTCTGTGTCTTAGTTTAATGATCTGTAATTAATAATTCATATGTAATTTAAATAATTAACTTTGTGAAATGTATCAGTAATGTAGTAAAGAAAACCCCTTTCTAAAGACCACGGCATGTTTAAATTGAGGATTTAAAGATATGCCATGTGTGAACTCCAAATTGCTCRCTTTCACTGTCAGTAAAATATTTATATTTATTCCAGGGGATAAGGTGTCATGTTGAAAATAGCTATTAGGTGAACAAAGTAGCTATGATTTATTTACAAATATTGCGGAAGAATGGGGTAGCTAACTTGGGTTTATTTCTTTTACTCAGGTGGATGATTTTTCCAAATCATCTCACATTGTTTAAGAGGGCTGAACTTCAAATTTCGCACATTTCGTGACATTCCAGCATGTATCTAAAAAAAAAAAAGAGTTACATTTTTCACACTACAGTGAATGTAATCTTGTGTCTATTTTTGTCGTGTTAGCCACTATCATTGAAATAAAGTAAATTTAACTTAGGAAAGGTTTTCTTTCCATGTGCGGATTTTTCTGAGAGACTTCAAATTGCAGTTGAAATAYTACAGGAACCCCTTTTGTGGAGGAACAGCACTGGGGAAAGCCACCTATGCTGGTTTAGGATTTGCATCCCAGTGTAACTTGGTTGTCGCATTTCTAGTGCTGACAGGATTTTGATGTCTGAACCAGGCGTTGTCCCTTCAAGGCAATGAGCATTCACTGCCTGCATGGCTTTCTGTCTGAAATGCAGATGGAGGCTGGAAGATGCTGCTTGGCTTTCCTTTTTACAAAGCAGAAAGATAACTAGTGCTCCTGAGGAGTGTTCAGGAAGGCAGTACGCAGGCTTTCAGCTGTGGGATGGGGACACGGCAGCTGAAATCTTCTGCTTGAGTCAGCCCGAGAGCAGGGACAGTGTCAGGCTCAGTGCTGCCAGGCTGACTACTTGAATCCAGAGGAGGTTAAGAGAACCAATTTTTTCATTACTATTTTTTAACCTACAGCTTCAGACTAATTTGAAGGCAATTACTGTTTCTACACATYCGAAATTGTGAAGGAAGAGATGTGGAAATATCAGTCATGTTTTGGTTTTCAAAAAATCCTGAAAGCATCCTTGTTTCTTGCAAACAGCAAGGTTACGTGTTCCTAGTCAGGCAAGCAGAAGGAATAAAGCACTTAACAGGGGGTGGTGGAGACTGAAGCACTGCACTAAAATTTTTAGAAGTGAATTAGAGGAGGCTGAATATTAATGARTAGCAGGTTTATTTAATAATTTGCCTCTCTTCCTGGTAATCCATCAGAAATGTCATTTTCGGATAGGGAATACTTCATTGATTGATTGGGATGGCAGTTTCCCTGTTCGATGTGATCCTGAGAAATGAATTTTCTGYTGTCAGGTTAAGTGGGTTATTGTAGTTGCATGTATGTTAATKCTAGTGTACAATTAGTTCACCAGCAGACACTTCAAGCTTGTTCCTGTGCCTGCTTTATGCCTTTTACTTCTCTTTTCAAACTACTCTCTTACTAGCTAGTGTTTTCAGTGGGGTTTGGAGAAATACCTCCTGTCACAGGGCTGGACAATGCTCTCTCCTCAGTTGTATCAATTTTTTGTGTGGTGCCCACAGATTTCCAGTAGCTGGTTTCTCAGCTTGCACCATCTCAGGAGATTCCTCATCGGCTCTCAGTACAGGAAATTGAGGTGTGGTCTGCAATGGTCACTCTGCTTCATGCTGCCCCTACCCATGAGACGGGCAGAAATTCAACATGCGGGTTTCATTTGTCACTGTGTTACTTGAGCATGGTTTCCTCTTAGAGCAGGGAGARTGTAAAGCTGCTTCTCAAGAAAACGTGGAGTAACCATGATGCTAAAATGGCAGCGAAAGAAATAAGAAAATGGCGTCATCAGTGAAATTGGTTTTGATGGCTTGATTTGAGRGCGTCCTGCCTGATGCAAGGATGTTTCCAGCAAGAGGTATTACATTACAGCCTTAGTAATGACCGTATAATGAAGGTGTTAAATCATTTAAATCTGTCGGTTTTTTCCTCACAGAATTCCCTTAAAAAGCATGATACCAGAAAGGTGGGGTGTAACAGCTTATTCTAGTGGATGMTCAGAAATTATCTATGTTTGCAGGGTATAAATATTTTTACTATGGAGTTGCTTTGTGGATGTCAAGCCCGCTGGAATTATCTCRTAATTTAATTTATTTAAAATAAATTCCAAAAAGGAGGCAAAACCTAAAGTTTGTTATGATTGTGGTTCTCTTGATGCATTTGTGATTTTTGTAGGATTGTATTTTTTAATCACAATGCTAATGCAAGGACATGTATAGCGCAGGGAGAGGCTGTAGCCACTCCTYATAACACTGAGCAAAGGCCCACACTAAGGTCATCCCTCTTCATTTAAAAATGTTGAGAAAAACAGGTAGCCATGTATTTGGAAACTTGATGARTGAGCTCAGGTTTCAGACTGTGTGRTCTGTTTGCTCTGTGCTGATGCCGTTGGTGATGTTGAAATGCTGGTGCCACAGGAGATGGGCCTTCCTGCTGCTGGTCCTGCTGGCCTGATCTGCCTGGACAGCTTCCGTCACTCATGAAGTTGGGTTCCAAGGAAGGTAGCAGTGTGTTTAATTGCCTTTGTGACATTTTGGTTTCTTTATCTTGATTAACAGAAACAGAAACACCATCGGAGATGTTTTCAAGTGTAATGTAGTGAGTTTCAAGTGTTAGCCAGCTGAATGAGCTCCTTCTTGTRTAACGTTTCCTACTGCCACAGCTGGCTGACAAGAGTCTGCCCACCTTCTTTCTCTAGTTCTTTTTCTAGTTCTAGATTTATATTTTCACTGTTATTCCTCCTGTTCTTTCATGAGCTGTCAGCAGGTTAGGGCTATTCTAGACTTTCTGTTTTGTTATTGCACAAATCTCCTTGGTGCTTTGTACCTTGATAGGACCTGGGATTCTTGCKGAACCACTCCCAGTTATATCATAGGGGGAAGGAAACATGCCTGGAGAGAAAAACAGGATCACTAGAGAAAGTAGCACTGTTGTTTACACTATTTTGTGTTGTATTAACAATTGCTGTCAAAAATTATCTGGGCAGTGGAGGCTGATAATTGTACGTGAAAGGGAACCTCATTCTAATCAACTTTGCTGTAAAATTTTGGATTAAAAAACGGCATTATCTTAGTTTTATGCCAGTGAAGTCTTTGTGACTTTGAAAAAAGCCTACTGAACCCCATTTTAACAGCATTCCCATGATCTGTGTGGCCGAACATGACATGGCAATGAATTTTAGAGTGAGAATGAGAAACTAACTTGTGTGATTGAAGTTATTTTGGTTTCACTGTGATGGAGGGAAAAGACAGAACAAATAGTAYGGATAATTACTAATGTATTAATAATTAGGTACACTGTGTAAGTAATATATAAATTATATATATTGCGATGGTTCATATATTGTGGTGTTTCTTAAAACAGGGTCCTACTTTACTCATTTTAATTGCACTTGGATTTGTTAAATCTTCCAAATGTCTCTGACATATTTTGTTAAATCTAAAATACACAGGAACAGTGCAGTGTATTTCCATGTTACGTTAGAAAATGGAAACAACATGGGAAAAGCCACTTGTAAGTATGGTTTTAAGTAAAATACTGAAATCTCACAGTGCATGGAAGCCTGAGCTCACTGAGCATCCTGTGTTGAATTAGACGAGACTAAAATTAAGTGGAGTCATGTTCTGTGCCAGCAGTGATGATCTCCATTTATACATGGAACAAGCAGTGCCACGTAGCAGAGGGTTTGATTTTGGTGCTGCTGAGTGCCTGGCACAATATTCCAGCAGGAAATCTCAGTAGTGRTATTTTTCTAGACATTTCCAGTGTGATAAAACTGTGCTTCCTGTATGTTTCATGTTAAATTTTGCTTCTATTCACTACAGACACCTTGCACTCTCCTTGCTGGCCATGTGCTGCAGATGCGTTTTGGAGGACTGTGGTTGGGTTAGGGATATGTTGGTGCCTCTCAGTGCTGAGGATGGTTTGATATTAACTGATGGTTTGATACAGGCCTTCCATGCTTAATGGATGGTATCCTGGCTGAAGTGAGTGCTAAGAGGTGTTTGTATTTCTTCCCTCCAAGCCTKTATATCTGAGGAACACATTTTCAGTCTTCACTTGCCAGATTCAAACAGGCCCAGCAAGAGTCAAAGAGCGTGCACCATCTGCCCCTGCTTATGTTAGAGCTGATCTGTGATTTCCCAAGGAATGCTTCTTTCGGCAGTTTGAGTTTCTCCTGTCACGGCTAGAAGGAATAATGATGTTTATCCAACACAGCAAAATTCAGTGTTCCCGGATACTGTTTTAGGATTACTGCGAAAACTGCGTGAGTTTCACAGATCAAACAATCAAAACCAGTAAAATAATACAAAAAAAAAGTACTAGATCTTTGCATWGCGGGCACTAACCTGCAGCAGAGAGCTCTTTGTAAATATTTGCTTAAGGCTCACTCTACAACACAGATTAAAGATTGTGTTCAAACCTGGGCACCGCATCAACGCATGTGGCGGGTAGGGGAGCCCTGTTCTTGCCCCAGGGCTTGTCTCTGGCAAAGGGTGCTGCTGTGCATCTTGCACAGTGCACACAGCCCTGGGGAGAGCCTTGTGGGCAAGTGRAGGTGCCCCTCTTGTTCTGCACTGCGTGTGGGCTCCAGCCTGGCGTGCGTTGACTCCTGCTGCTGCTGGGGTGAGGCCCAGGTTGCTGCTTCTCCATTGTGAAAAGAGACAGTATTGCAGCTCTGAAAATTTGATTTGGCTGGAGCAGGAAGCTACTTAAAAATCTTTATCTTTAAAATTGTTACTAGTCATGCAATGAAGGAGAGATGAAGCCAGGCTTTGTATATTTTAATGATTTAATGCCACTCAAATTCTATCKGCTTGCAGGGTGGGGAAAAACTCTCCTAAACCAACTGACCATGAATATTGGCTACAAGTGTGAAGCACAGTCACAGTGAGGGGGAATGTGATTTGAGACCCCTGTCAGGGCACATAGCAGAGCAGCAGATCATCCCCAAGCCCAGTGTTTGACCGTATTAGCAGAGTTTTGTGTCCTAGCTATTGCTATGTGCTTTTCTTTCTTCAGCTTAAACAGGCTGTTGCTTTGAAAGTCTCTGATGCAACAACCAACTCTTAAGTCTTATCAGACTGTAAAGCCTTCTGTTTTTTCCCTGCTTCTCCTGTTCAGTCGACAGGGAATTAAAAATGTTGCAGGATTTCCCACTCTAAACAGGATGGTAAGTAAGTTGAGAAATGTGTGTTGTAACTTGACAAGTGCAGCTGTCTTAGGCTAGGGAAATTTTGTATTGCTAAAACCTTAAACTGAACAAYATGTACAACTATGGGATGAGACTCGTGAGACCATCCTTTCCAGTGGACCTTTGTGTCTTTGTACAGTGATGTGTTCCTTGCCTCTCATGCAGCTTTGAAGTGATACTGACTGGTAAATCACCCTTTCSTGGGTTCTCTTCCTCTCTGAGGATTCCTGCATTCAGGCCCTCAGTCTGTTTTGGCCTCATAGCAGTTTTGCCATCTGAAGCTCTCCAAGGAGGAAGCCAATTTCACAAATGTTCTTGGCTCGTTGTKCTTGGTAGTTGATCTTTGGGCATCTGTTTTGCTGCTTTGAAGGGCACAGTATTGCACAGGCCAAGGKAGGTAGGGAAGCTGTTTATCTGCGTGGCTTTAGCCTGAAAAGCTTGATGCTTTCTGGAAAACAATTCACTGGAGACCTATGGAAGCTTCCAAGACACATTGGTGTCACACATACAAAGGAAGAGTGAACAGACTGAAATACTGCCCATGCTACATTGGAGTGTCCCCATCCTCAGGAATACCCAGGAGTACACATGACCCCATGGCTCATGCACCCTTTGGCCTATCTATTTAAAGCCAGCCAGCAAGCATTGATGCTTGTGTCAGCACAAACAATAATTTAGATTTAAAAAGTGTCAGGTAGTTTTGCTTCTTTTTCCAGAGAAAACATGGCCAGGAGGGTTGTGCCAGGGTACACCACCTTAGGAGTGTGCTCAGATGCATCCACATTTTCAATTTGATTGTATCTAGCAAATTGTTTTTTTAGAATTACTAGAATTCAGGTGCTTCACCTACAGTTGCCCAAGAGTAATTTTTTTTTTTAACTGTCCCTGTTGGATTCACTGAATCTACTGGAAATCCAGCTCTTGGAAATATTTTAATCATACTGCAATTGACTTGAAATGGTCCCAGATTGTTCATTTCATTTTCTTCTTTCTTTCTGTGCCAGTGAAAAAGTACCCATTGCTGTCAACATCCAAGGCCTCAGTATACTATTTGGCAACATTYGCCTTCTCTTGACAGCTTGAATACTAAGATCAAGTATTAAAAGTATGGCCTGGCTGATGAAAGTAATTAAGAGACTTCTCTCAGCCAGGAGAGTTTACTAACCTCATTTACTGCAGTAAATGGAAGAGACTTTCAGTCTCCGTCCAAAAGGGACCATCGGTGCATGCACGTGTGCCCTTTTGTACCGATAATGAACTACTGGAACACTGTCTTGCTGGAATTCAGGCTGGAGCAAGGCAGGTGCTGGTTGCTGTCAAATCAGCCTGTGTCAGTGGTTGTCGGAGATGAGAGGTAATAATAGTGTGGAGCAAGCACAGGTTGCCAGGGGTCCTGTCCTGCCCTTCTGCTCTGGGGTTTTTACAAACCATCATCTAGTGAGGCTGGATTGCCGCAAAAAGGGGAGGCTGTGAGAAGATCAGGCTGAAATTCAAGATGTAAGAGATCCAAGAGGATCTGAAATGTGCTTAGGAAAGATGCTGAGAGTCAGTAGACRTGTAAGTGTAAGCGGGACTAACTGAGAAACGGGAACCTGAAGGTGGGCAAGTGGGTGTATTTCTATGCCTGTGTCCCTGTTTTGCAAACACCATCGCATCGGATATTGTACAAATGGTGTGTGGGAAACATTCAGCAGTGAGTGTTGCAGAGAGCTGGTGATGGGGAAGAGTTATGCTGCTTCCCTTCCAAACTAGATGCAGGAAGGATGTGTAGGAGTCAGACAGTAACAGAGMAAAATCAAAAGCCACTCACTAAAGCGGGACAGAGTGATGTGACATTAAGACTCTGTGAGATTTTTGCCTAAACCTGCCTCAGGGAAATCAGATTTTCATTTTCAAGCAAAATACAGGCTACGCTGGGATCCCTGCACTGACAGAGCTCGTGCACAGAGAGCTGCAAGGTCAAGTTTTCACCTCTGAGAAGGTGAGATTATAGCAATGCTCATGTTGCCTGTTCCTATCTTTGCCATCTGCCTTTGTGAAATAGCCTTTTGTCTGCTAACAATAATCTCTGTTCTCCTCCCGCTTTTCTCTTTGGATGCTGAATGTGAATTTCTGTCTTGTTACTGGYTGTACAATCAGCAGCATCTCCCCCGAGAGGGCGGCTCCTGCTTTGTGGGTCGCGCACTCCCGGTGCGTGCTGAACACCGCACCTCCGTATCCTTGTTACAGCCTGGCGGTGTTCGTGGCAAAGTCAAACCTTCCCTCTGGGATTGCGGAAAGCTTTTAGGGCACATGTAACTGGTGAGCACAGCACTGTTCACAGCCCAGCCTTCTTAAGAGATACGTGAAGCCTTAAAGTTGTGACCTGGGATTTCTGAGGACAAAAATTCTCGAATGTAAAGTGCATCTCTTCCACCTTTCTGCCCATCGTTTTTCCGGGGCTCTGCTTTTTCATGCAGCAGAGGTGCATTTGTGTGCATTTATGTATGTCCGTGAAATCTCCATGTCTGATGATCAAAGTGTAGTGCACCGCTAGGTGGCAATGCGATAAATCCAGGGAATCCAGCCGCCTGCAGGACACACCTCGCTTTCTTAACGAGTGTAATTCTGGCCACCAGAGCCTGAGGTGACACCCCCAGGAGCTCTTGTTTGGCCTAACTGAGCAGAAGCAGTCGCACAAGCAGTAACAGGAGTTCCAGCATCGGTTACTGAAACTCCCACTTCTGAGGTTTAACAATTAGCCTGTAATTAACTGAAGCAGCAATTGTTGTGCTAGAGTCATAATGTTTAGCCCAAGACATAGGGCATCCTTTTTAAAATGTACCTCTCCTCAGTGAGGCATTACAGATATTATTTGGAATGTATGAAGATTTCCTTTTGCTAAAGAAGTAGTTTTTGAAATTGAAAAAGACAATTATCATCCTCTAATTGGCAGTCGGTGTAATGTAATCCCTTAAACGGACCTAGTGAGCTCTCTGGGAGCTGGCTGGTTTCATTAAGATACTCAGCCTGGATTTACTGACATCAAGGGAAGTTCAAGCACATCTTAAATTACTCTGTTGATTATGATCATTGCTGTGTATGTTTCTAGGCAGGTATCTGCTCAGCTAAAGGCACAGATCCCTGCAAGGAAAGAGRGGAAGACCAAGGGCAGGAAAGATAGGACTCGTATCTCTTGGGATTTTCAGGAGTCCAGTGCTCCCAGGGGGAGCAGGGAGACAGGCATCCAGGACCTCTGCAAGCTCACACTCTCCATCGCATCCAGATAGCTGTAGGTCTTGGAGCCAGTRGGCTGATTTTGCCTGTAAAATTAGCAGCGTTGTTAGAATACAGCTAACACACTGTTCTYTGCAGCATCAGATGTCTGCCATCAGAAATGGATCTGTCTCTTCTGCTCATATATTGGTGTGWGCTTTGAAGGTCTAGAAGCACTGCTTGTTTTTATTCCAGATAGTTTTTCTCCATTTTAGGTCGAAGGTGGGGAAATGAAAAAACAAAGGCACCGAAAAACTACTTGTTGCCCTCCCAAAGTCCTTCTACCCGTGCAGGCAGGGACAAGCCTTACAAGGCACGTCTCCATCCCTCTCCTGCACAGAGCCGAGGCTGGGTCTTGGCCCAGTTAGGTGACTGCGGCAGCCCTTGTCTCAGTGACAGCTGCTGTAATAGCTGGTCCCCAGACGTGTGCAAGGATCTGGATTTAGCTTCCTTTTTTCAGATTGTAACTGTGATTTCTCTGTGGGCATTGTCTAAAAATAAAGCAGGACCTGGYGGCTGGTGAAATGAAGAATAGGCTGGGTAGCAGTGACCGCTCTCTTCTGTGTGTAATTCAAGGGCTGTTTCTGGGGAACTGCACCGCACGACTCTCGGAGGATGGTGGCTTGTTCTCTCTCTAGTGTGCAGAAAGGGGTCACATTCCTATTTCCAGCTGAAGGGGGTCACAGCCTGTCCCATGTACCTCAGATGCTTGCTCTACATATTTCAGAAGGAAAGTGTGCAATGCCCTTTATTTCACGTGCTGGGTAGCAGGAAGGCAGGTAGTGCACCTCTGCGGTGCTTTCCTGCCAGGGTTACTTCAGGTTGGGGAGATTTCAAATGCTTCTCACCTCCCAGAGTTAAATGTCACTCTGTAGTACTTGTGGTTGTATATATTACTGCAGCAGGGCTGTTTCTAAGCSCTGCCATAAATACATGTTTCCAATGGCCAAATCTCCCTGTGTCACCACAGGAATTCTTTGCAGGAAGATGGGGATACTAAAAGGCGCAAAAACCTCCTGATTCCTGACTGCAAYTGTGTTTTCTCTTTATAAAAGCATGGTCCATTGAGTTCCCACTCTCTGGGTTTGTTAGCAGCTTTTGGTTTTAGAGCTGTGGAATGAGTGTACAGACTTCTAAGATATTAGCTCTTGATAGAGTTGATCATTTATAGTTGATTACTTCAGAGGGAACAAAAGCTTTTTTCTTTTTTATGACCTGAATAATGATTAAGTTGAAGTCTTGGATTACAAATCAACTTGGTTTGTTTAATTGGTGATGAAACAGTGAAAATGCAAAATAAAGATATTCATGTTAAAACATGATAAATGTATTCTGATTGTTGTCTGTGTTACTGCAGTTTATCCCGTAGCTGCTTGTTCAAAGTTAAAACTATTTTATATTTCCTAGTATGTGTCATAAAAGTAGCCTTTGAGATAAGGAGCTAACAGCTCATCTACATCAGTTTGTTCATACATACCTGACCACTTTGAGATTTACTGAAATACTGGAGATTAAAAATACAATTCTTCCTTTTTACCCACTCCAGCTGTATTCATGGAGAGAAGCTGTGTGGTAAACTTTTCCTGTATGCTTTCCAACTGTTTAGTTATTTCCATCCTTCCTCAACTGACTATTTTTAAGTCTCTTTTTCACAGTTCTTATCGGTCCTCCAAGAGCTCTCCACTTCTGCCTGAAGCTGCCAAGTCAAAGCCTGTTTTATTTTTTTCAGCATACTCAAGTCCAACAATCTTATCTTGGCTTATCGCTCCTACCAGCTTCTATCCTAGCTCCCTCAAATGGAGAGCAAGAGGAAGCAGATGCTGGGACACAGAGATAGAATAGAAGCAGGACATTTCACTAGGATTTAATGCATATTAAAGGAGGGGATTAATGCATTTTCATTTTCACATTGCTYTGGAGGGGCATCTTACCATACCTCTGGTGAAGTAAAGTGACCTTTAAACTTTGTGGGACTGGACTGCAGACAGAGCTCTGAGCACTTCTAAGAGCTGAAAGAGCTGAGTTTTACAATATGTATCTGATGTTAGTGCAAGGCTGATTTTTTTGGCTGAAGCTCTGTTTCTCCTTTTCTGCAGGGATTCCTGAAGAATGAAAAAGATAATGCATTGCTGTCTGCCATTGAAGAGTCTAGGAGGAGGGTAAGTTGGAAAAAAGCACAGTCGTTTTTTCCTAAAGATAAAAACAGGAGAGATTTGCAGAGTCCAGTTTTCTTCCCTTAAGAGGAATCTGTACTTATTTTGTAAGAAAAAGACAGAGTTAGSCTTCCCCTCTCCATCTCCTGTATCTTCACGTCTGAACAAACAGTTGTTTTGAAGATCRTCTGAGCAGCAACTTGTTTTCTGATAAGAAATTCATCTAATGCTGTTTCTGAATCTGTTTGTGCTTTTGATATCTGTCATGTTCTGGGACAGTGATTTTCACAATTGAATTATGCAGCATGGGAAAAGGCTTCCTGTTGTTTGTCTTAAAGCTGCTTCTTGGAAATGTCATTCCTAGTGCTCGGGTTACAGTTGTTTCCCTCCATGTACACTGGGGGCATCAGGTTTAGAACTCAGCCTGTGTTTCTTTCAAATGATAATAAATAGTACATAGACATTCTACAATTATTTCAAGTACATAAAATTGTGCTGCAACTATTGAAGCATATTTTAAACCTTGTTGAAATTATCATAATGAAGRTATATGAAGGTATGTTTTTTAATATGTTATCACAGAGGTGTWACCAACATCTCCAGTTGGCCCAGCCTTGGCYGGMRGCATGTCCATCTTCAGASCCATCAGGGATTGTTTAAAGTTGAAACTRTTTTRTATTTCCTAGTATGTGTCATAAAAGTAGCCTTTGAGATAAGAAGCTAACAGCTCATCTAAATCAGTTTGTTCATACACACCTGACCACTTTGAGATTTACTGAAATACTGGAGATTAAAAATACAATTCCCATCAGGGATTGGCTCTGCTGGACATGTTGGAAGCTTCCAGCAGCTTCTCACAGGAGCCATCTTTGTGGGCCCCTGCTACCAAAAAAACAGGCCAACAAAAGCAGCACAGACTTATATCCTACCATGAAAGTATGAAGTGAATTTCTGTAATGCAACAAAGAAACAGAAATCTTATGCTCTAGTTGCATGCATGCACTGTAATTAAATGTTTGCCAAATGTCACTGTCTCTTACCAATTCATTTCTTCTGAGGAACATTTTGCCCATTAATTGACAAAATCCTAACTGTGAACTGCAATGAAATGAAAAACTTAGCCCACCAGGACATTTAGTTATGTATATTACAGCATGGAGCTGTGTGAACAGGAAAGAAGCAGAAAACACAATATAGGTTATTCTCTATTTAGAATAAGTGGAGATTCTCTTATTTCCTGTCCTGGTATACCTGAGGCTGTTAAGTCTTACCCCACCAATAACAGAAAAGGTAGTAAAGCATCTTCTCTCTCCAAATGCTATTGCCAAAATAAGGGAATATTTCCCTCACTGAGGGAAAAGCTGTTTCCTCCCATATGTTCCCCAAATGGATCTGAAGGCAATGTAGCACATCAGCCATTTTAAAGGTAAAGGTTTTTTCTTGGGATATGATTTTCCTGTGTGCTTTCCCAAGTCATGTTCCTGATGAAAGAGATTTTCTGATTGTTTGACATTGGTTAATCTTCCCTTAATATTTTGATTTTTTGATTTTGATCTTCCCTTAATATTTTGAATTTTTTCCCTTAATATTTTGATTTCCCATTAAAAAACAAAACACACTGGTAAAGACCTGAAAATGGTTGTGGGCAATAAACACACATCTGATTTGAGAATGCAGTAACTCAGACCTTTGCAGCCTCCTTGGAGGTGAAAAGCTAGTGGTCATGGAGAAGCTGAGTCTCAAAAACCACACAGATCAGTGATGACCTGGATATTGTGTGTGCTGCTAAGTTAAAGAAGCAAGCCCATCAATTTTTGGCCTGCTCAGATTCGTGTGTTACAGCGCCAAGGAAAAGACAGAGTTTCCCTCTTTTACCAGCTGGGGGTATATGAGAGTTGTCTTAATTCCACACACACCTACTTTTTGAATCCCCTTGTACCTGAACAGGAAGCCTATTAAAATAATATGCAGCACACCATTAGCTCTTGAGGGCTGACCTGGTTGATTTGTGTAGTTACTATTTTCTGTTTCATTTTTGGTCTGTTATTAGCAGAGCTAGGCAGGTGGGTGTTTCTCTGTGTTCCTTAGCTCTTGTTCTTCTTCACCAACAGACTTTTGCCATGGCTGAGGAGTATCACCGAGAATCAATGCTGGTTGAATGGGAACAGGTGAAACAAAGGATTCTTCATTCCCTTCTTGCATCAGGGGAAGATGCTCTTGATTTCACCCAGGAAAATGAGGTAACTCTGTCTTTCTAAGTGCTGTGCATGGTCACGCACAACATTGTACACAGCTGGCATTCCAGCACTGCTGAAACCACCTCTGAAATATTCTACAACTGTATGAAAATGAAAAATATCAAATGCCTGTTTAATTCTAAAATGGCTGTGTTCAGCAGAATGTATTGTGTAGCTGAATATCAAACCTTTGTAATTGTTTTTGTTTATTGACTGATGGTACAGGCAGTAGAGCTGCTGTCAGTGAAGCTGTGTTTTGAGCAAGATATGTGCTGGCTGGAAACAGTCACACAAGCACATACTGGGTCAGTGTACTCAGGGGACAGAAAACACACTGGGGAACTCTAGGAAACCTTTGCAGTGTGAGACCAAGGAGTTTCTCAGGTGTGATGGTGCTTCCACATAGGTCTGGTGTGTCTCTTTCCCTTATCACTGTGTGCTAGCCTGGATTTATGGCTTTTCTTAGGAGGCTAATGAAATCTCTCAGGTTTCTTGGCAAAACCAAATGAATAAACAACAACAAAAGAAGCTTTCCTTTTTATCTTGCTGTCTCATGCAGAGCAGATTAGAATTTTGTTCTGCTAAGACCTCTAGTGTTCAGGTCAATCCAGCAGTGGCCAAATCCTTTGGGCAAAACTGTCCCCATGTTTAACAAAAGAGATATTGACTATCATGTAAAAATGTTCTTTATCTTCTGTTGCAACTTAAAACTTTACAGTTTATTCTTTTAAAGAAAATGATTCAGTTAAATGAGTAGAGCAAAGCAGTTATGTGCAGAGTGTTGGGAACTCAACCCTTCTGAGCTGAAAGCATCAGGCAGCAGCTGTGATCCCTGGAGCACTAAGTTACATYGCAGCTGCTGTGGAGTGCTCCATGAAAATGCTCTCCTTGGAGGAGAGGTGATGGGGAGTGGGGAAATGCAAGTTGCTGTACTCTTAGGCCAAAAAAACAGAGACATTTTTATAGCCATGTTCCCCACCCATGAAGATCAATTCTTGTTCATTGAGATGACCTGCAAATGTATTAAAAGAAAAAAAGCCCTTGGTGCTGATGGGGTATGACCTGTATAGGGATTTGGAAATAATTAAAGTTGTTAATGAAGTGTCCGTTTCTGATTACTGATCTTTTAAATATAGGTTAATCCCAGTTAGCATACCTCTTTTTATAGAGACTGTCTTCCCCAGAAAATATTTTATTGATACTTGACTGGGACTTCTTAAAGATTGTCCAGGTTTCCAATATTAGAAATGCTAAATAATGCAAACTGAATTAATTTAAAACTAGGAACAGCTATTCCATTATTTTAGGATGTGAATCTGAAGACTTGGCAGTTACACCAAGAGCTTCTAACATCTTTGATTTGTGTGCCAGTTACTGGTATGAGGTTTYCTTTTGGCAGTGTGGATATTAACTGCTAACAGAAGTAATTTAATAATCCAGTCTGAATAGGTAAAACCTCTGTTCTGGTGTTTCAGTGTCAAATGGATACCAGGCCCAATCCATAGCACTTGAGATCCCATCAAACTGGTGGGAGGGAGGAAGGGAGAAAACTCAGCTCCTAATGTTTTTCATGAATGAGTTTAAAGACTCAATGTACGCTGTCGCTCAGTAATACTCCACTCTGTTTCAAAGCTTTCATAGTAGCAGTATGTCATTTCAAGAGCATTTAAAATCCTTGATATATTCTAGTCTTAGCCTCAAGAAGTCAAAGGTCTGAGAGGTTTGAAGTGCATCTACTGTGTTAAAAGCCTGTTATCTAACCTCCCCACAGCAGGTTGTTCTTCTAAAGCCTTATTCCAGTCAAATAAGTTTTTTGTGTGTATGTGACACAAACAGACACAGCCCGTAGAATATAGTAGAGCTTTAATTGATATCATCTGGAGATGGAAAATCAACTGAAAAGGCACAGATCCAAACGCAGCAGGGGGCCAGTCTGCCTGCAAGCCAATTCTCAAGCTTTGGGCAAGCTAATTTGGGCAGACTGAAATACCAACACATTTTTCATGGAAATAAGACCAATTAACAGGCAGAGCTCATGATTCAAAGAACCTAGTGCAGGACTTGCCATTAAGGTTTTCTGTTCCACTTRTCCTCTAGCCTGGCCTTTTTCTTGTCAGGGAAAACCGGAGCTTATAAAAAGGTGCTTCTTGTGGGGCTGCAAAGGGATGRAAGCCTGAGATTGGTCTTCAAGGTATCAAGCACATATGCTCTCAAGGTATCTGTTACCACTGTTGTGCCATGAGGTGCCCAAGCATTTATTTTGTCCTTTTATTCCAAGTTTTTCTTTCTTCCACCCTTGCTCTAAGCTCTTCCACTCCTGCTGTCAAGCAGCACGCTCCTGCAGTGACACAGATACACTGGCACCTGTTGATATCTGTTCTGCCCCTCTGTATCATGTCTTCATATCCTTTAAATCCCAAGGACTGCAAGATGCTTTCCACTTCACCACAGTGTATTTTGATAGGGTTTCTCCAGCTTGGTCTCATGCCTAGATATTCACTGTGTCTACTGGCCAAGCCATTTGGAGTGCTGACAAAATGTCTGCCCAGACTTCTGCTGAGGAATGTGCATATGYATATGAGGGTGATGAATAATTTATCTTTACATGCACGGGGTTTGGTGTGCAAGTGAGGCTGAATGCTTGGCTGAGTGCAAATGAAGGAGGTCTCCTTTGAAAAGCAGCATCATTTGGCTAAGTGAATTTAAAAGATAMAAATGTGATGGCAGTGCAGCAAAGCTGCAGCTTTGAGGAATGGATAATATTCAGAATAAATATTACAGTTCTGAATAATGTATTGGAAAGACGGAAATTCAGGGTAGGGTATGGCAAAGGTGGTTGAGAAAAACGGCACAAGCCATTTAAATAATAYTAGACTAGAGATACAGAAAGATATGTTTTGTGTGCACTTGCACGGCTGCAGTCCTTTGGGCACTCCCCACTTTTCTGCTTTTCCTTTTGCTGCTCCAGTTAAACTTCAGAACCTGACCTGAAACACARTTCTTCTTGTATGCTCCTAGCTGCTGTTTTTTGAACACATCTTTCATTATCTTTTTCTTGCTTGAAACTTGGTAAGTTCTGACTTGCCAGCAAAGGATATCCTCCCCCATCCCCACCTTCCCCCCGTTAGTTTGTAGGGAATATCTCTTTATCTTAGGGAGGATTCCTGTGCAGCTCCATTTCTGTGATTCAGGGGGAGCAGTGGAAGTGGCCTTCCCCATGCTGACTCACTGCTTTAGTTTTCCTTTTGAACTTTCCTTTTAGCACAGCCATGAGATAGTTCAGTGAGCTAGTGCTTTCTTGTAGTTTAATAATTCAAAGATCAAGCCAGAATGCACGTATGAGATGGGAAAAAATAGGAAATAAGCTTGCTGCCATGGCTCTTTTTCCATAGGAAAGAAAAGTGTAAGAAAACTAGGACAAATTCTAGACTTCTTGATTTTTTTTCCTGAAGTGCCAAATCAGTCGAATTTAAATAATTTAATTTCAATGTGTCAGTTCTCACTGTGGCAGATAGTTAATAAGTGATCCTTAAAGCATAATAGTTAGGTTAAAATTAAAATTGGAGAAAGGAAAACCCAACTCCTAGAGCAGTKATTTCATAGTTTCAGGCATGCCCTTTTGAATTCAGATCCTTACCTGAATTGTTTTGAACCTGGCAGTCACGCACTACTCTGGAGTGGCAGCCAAGTGGGTGCTCTTTGGTGCTGCAAAGCAGAAAAAAGAACAGATTCACAAAACAAAGCCACAAACCTTATGTGTCTGGTACTTGGGCACTGGCTGAAAAGTGACACTAAGTCACTAGCAAGTACTAGTCTTCACTTGCTTTAGGAGATGAAACCTCATTGGTAATTAATGACAACGTCCATAATTTAGCATTACTTTAAATAACTCTGCATTTTATCTGGCATGGCATAGGGGAAGGCTGCAAAGCGCTATTTCTGCCATCATGTCTGTTTCCCAGGAAACCTGCTTTAACAGCGTCTTTGTTCTTTAGAACAAAGAATTTGTCGGGYTTTAGGTGGGTTTTAAGGAATCTGTGTCAGATGATTTGGTACTGAAARAAAAATGCAGATGCTTCTGAATATTAGTATCCCTTAAGAGGRACTGTGAAGAATATTTTTAGTGTAAGTTCAGTTGCAGAAGGCAAACATGGAATTGCTTTTGTTTTTTTTTGTAAGGCTTTTTTATACAGCCTAAGGTCTTTATGCATTTGCCCAATTTTGTTGTCAGGTTAGACACTATTTAAAGAGCTTTATTAGGGAGAAATTCATGCARTAATAAACTGATTTTAACCATTTTAAAAAATTGTCCAGGTTCATCCTTGGTACCTTCATTCATTTATATTTTATTGTATTAGGGCAAACATAACTGAGTACTTTTTATTCTGCAATCAACCATTATATGATGCAGAAAGCAGTAATCACACATATCACAAAGCTGTTATAATTTCTTGATAGAGGTCAGTGCCCTTATCTTCAAGTATAAATTCCTAGCGGATGCAGAGCAGCTTCTTGGCTGTTGCAATTGTRTAACTTTGTATTTAAATTTTGACTTGTGAACACTCTCCTGATTAAAACTCCTGGACTRGGACAGTGGGTAGCCATTGTCTTTKCAAGAACACATGCTCATAAGTGTAAGGGAGGTCTTACACAKTAGAAGATATGCYAGGTTAACTTAATACCAAMATAAAATTGATTTGAGAGAATSTTCAGTGCAAAACTGATCAGTACCWTGTCTGCAAATTCATGTGTTTGTATTATTTCATTTTGAAGTTGGGATACAGTTCCTAAAAAAAGTGAGATTYTTTTGAAGACTCTGCCAGCATTTCATCCTAATTTGAAACAAGAAACTGAATGATGGCACCATCTGGAGAATAACTATCCATTTCTGGATCCCTTCCTGAAATCCGTGCAAGCCAGGTCATGGCAGGAACATTGTTGTTGCCATGCTTCAGTCTGACAGGTGTCAGCAAAGCTGAACTCTAAAGCTGATCAAACTGGAAGTGAAAACAATGATTTTCCTATTGCATTTGGGCTTGATATTGTTCGTRCAGGCAGCAAGTTGGCCACATTTAAGTGAGCTCTTCCAGGCAAGGCCAGGGCATGTCCTGAAGCAATCCTTGGAGGTGATCCTGTCTGCACTATAAAGTACTGACATTCTGGGTCGCAGKTGTAAGAAGTGGTAAAGCAGTTTGACAGTATTGCTAAGGTGCCCTGTAACAGCTAATGAGGATGTTCAGCCAGTTGTAACTTACTTTGATGGTAAAAAGCTTAATTTTAAAACTCTGCAGATGTACCTGCTCTTTCTTGGAAAAAGTTACTGATTCCAGTTTAGRTGAATATCAATGGCCTTGAGTTATATGGTAACAAACCTGAAAACCTTGGTTTTCTGAAAGTTTTTTGCTTGCCCCAGCTATGTCAGTTGGCTTCATAATAAATATTATGCTTCTGTACTGAGCTTGTCTTGCTTTGATCTTCAGACCAGCATGGCTTCTGAAGCAACTGATATTAAAGGACTGTTTACCTCAAAGGGATCTGTCTATAAAATGATGGTACTTTTTTCAAACCCAAGACTTGCAATGCTGATGCTGAAATGAAGAATTACATTGCTTTAGAAAGCAGGAAATAGCAGAGAGCATTGTATATTAGTTGTGAGTATTCTTTCCTCTGTCTTGAGGAACATCTATCTTCAGTGGTGGCTGTATTGAAAACATACCTGAGCCTTGTAGTGAATATTCCAAATTGCTTTTATGCAGCATTAGACTATTATAGCATTTTGTATTTTGAGTTTTACAAGAGTAGGAATTTTGTATGCCATGATTCCATTGGCAATCTCTCCCTGCTCTACACTCAAAATATCTCAATCTTGGTGTAGTCTCTGTGGGTAAAAAGACTKCTTTTCAGGTCAGGATATTACCAACATTCTTCCTCCTGCAGCAGACCAGCAGTGGGGCACTTTTCAGCACACATTTGTATGCTGCAGTCCTATTTTATATCTGTATCATGCTACTGGGACAGCACTGGAGTATCAGATCTGCCAGACTGGATCTGTTTGAGCTTGCCCATTGAATTCTATGTCCTTGCTGTGATGGAGGTTCAGACTAGATGCCTCACAGTGAGACACTGACAAGAGGCAACCTTTCAAGAAGTAAAAGCARAGAATTTAAATTATAAGATGCTACCAAGAGACACTGATGTCCTAATTCTAGAGAGCTAATGGTTGGTTTGTGCACTGCATAAGGAGGATTGCTGTCACTTAAGGAAGTTTAAGCTCTATTGGGAAGATGATGGGGTGTTGCARTGAGACTGCATTTTTCTCTGTAGATAGTTCAAAATCCTGGTTTTAATTCTGTCAGGAACATGGTTTTGCTGTTGTTCTTTGGGAGCAGATGTATTGGTAAAAYGCATTGTGATAATTCTATACTTTATACCTTCCTATATGCTTCTCATTCAACAGCCCAGCTATGTTGGTGAGGTGGGTCCTCCAGGTCGCAGCTCCTTGGACAGTGTGGAGATGGCATATGCTCGTCAGGTGAGTGGAAGTGARAAAATGTCATTAAATGTTGTTTTCTAMATAGAGAGGGATGGAGAAAATAAAKWTTTGAGCTTAGTGTGTAAGAAGATRTAGTATGTAAACCACGAAAATATCTGCCTAGTGATAAAATGCAATTGGCAAATACATAAATCTTGCATGATGTTTTTAGAAGCATACTCACCTCTCTGCTATAGGATATTTTTTGTCAAAAAGAGATCCTGAGCACCATATATGRCTGTAGAAAACATTTATGCTTGTAAAGTAAACTGAAATTCTTTTATGTTTTCAACAGCCGTAGTTTTTTTAGGATTTGTGTCAATGCATAATYGTATACAAATGAAGGCTTTATACTCCCTTTATTTTCATATGCAGAASATCTTTTTCCTCATCTGTATGTGTGTAGGAAAAATATGCTCAAGTGTTAATCCTGATGTTTGTCAAATTATATCCTATTTTAATGACATCGCTTATGAGAAGCTTTAATGCATCAGCTATGAATTAGTATTCCTGGTAGCATTAGATTCCCTCGGAAAATTTTCAGGGAAAACTGATAAACCTTTACATAACCAATTTTTTACTTTTGTTATTTGAGATTATCTGTTTACCAGCACTGTTGAGAACAAAATGAAAGAAAAGCACTTGATTTTTCAAAATGGAATATGTGAAACGAYGTAGACAAAGTGGTGCCTAATTTGCACACAATTACTGTTATTGTSTGCTTTGGCTCAGTCTGTGCTGAGGCAGAGAGCAGCTTGAGCATCTGTTTTCCTACATCTGCATTCTGTTAYGGTAACTGGGAAGAAACTAATGGCAAAAGGTGCACAGTTGTGCTGATAAAGTGTACATTTGATTTAGTGGTTATTAATAGTTTGTTARTTTAGTTTGTACCTACTGTAATATGTCCATAGTAAAGGTCTTCCTTAAAGCATAATCGTCTGTACTTTGAGGCCTCAGTGTTATTCCYTGCTGTTTTTTGAGTATAGGAAGCCCAATCTCTTTAGCAGTCCTGGCTCTGGGGTAGCTGTGGAGTCACCATGGTTGATGGGCCCTTGTCAGGGTCAYGGGCTGTGCACACAGTGCTGCCATGTGCCCTGGAAATGTGGTGTTTTTAGCCAGGATTCTGCTCCCAAAACACTTGGCGCAGTCACCACGTGCTCCCAGCAAGGGCTCCAGAGAAGCTGGCCTGGCTGAGCTGTCCTGTCAGCCTGCTCAGTTCAAGAAACACCGAGTGTCAGCAGAACGAATGGGGCTCCTGTGGCTGCAGTGTGGAGTTGGGAGACCTGGAGGTCAGGCAGGAGACTTGGAAATCCATGCTGCTTCAGTTTATCAGCAGTCGTGAAACGTGTTTTAATTACACTGAAGTGATTAAATGTTCTTTGTGGATAGTTCAGACTGTCTCACAGGAACACGGTGACATCCACAGATGTGATTTCACTGATGCTGTTTGTGGTTCTGAGCTCTACATCTTGTTCATATGCTRGGCATGTTGTAGTAGTGCATGCCAAAGGGAGTTAAAGTACAATGTCACTGCCTCTCTAGCATTGAGAATGATTATTTTCAGACACAGTGGAAGGTCTTTGGACTGAGAGTAGAAAAAACAATAGCAGAAGAAACTCTGTTGAGATCAAGAATTAAAACGGGAGGTGTGTGTGTATACATTTAAAAGCAGGCTCTGAAGGGTCATATTTCTGTTAGTTTCCCTGCTCAGATATCTCTGAATACTGCCACAAACCAGCAAAATYCCGTTTCTTTCATGTCAGCAGGTAGGAGGCTGTAACGCAGGGGAGTATCACAGTCATCTGCTTGTCAGGTCATTCCTGAATCTTTGTCCTCCAACAATTAGCTGCAATTTRTCTTAGAGGGCATTCAGTGCAGTGCACTGCCATGCAGAACACCTGAACAGTTGGGCTGCTGCTGGCCTTTAGGCAGGCCTGGGGCTTTGGGGTGTTGTGAAAGCTCCACTGATGCTGATATCTGTTCCTCTGTGCCTCTGCCATTGCATTAGAAGCGGCTGATGTGGGAGGGAAGCAGAGGGACTTGCTGGGGACACTKTTTTTGAAGCCTGATTCAGATTTTGCTGTGGCTGGGGAGGGGATGGAGCATAATGTGTATTGTTAAATGTGCTTACTTTAATTATGTTTTAGATTTATATTTATAATGAGAAGATAGTGAATGGACATCTGCAGCCTAACCTGGTGGACCTTTGTGCTGCTACTGCAGGAGTGGATGATAAGGTACTGCCAGTGAGTTAACATAAGGAAATTCATTTAAGCTGTTTTCAGGCTGTGATTAACAGCCTGCTGATGTCAGGGGGAAAAATACTGATATTGCCAAAAAAATTGCATGGCTCCACAGAAAACACAGAGGCAATACCAGAATTTTCTCCAGTACAGCAGGGCCCACCTGCRATGAAGTTGGTCATGGTGAAAATTTCTTAACATAGCGAGGAAGAAACGAACCTGGTGTCCTATCATAAGTGATAAGCTGCTGAGGGAAGACTTGCTTTTAATTTTAAATAGATTCTGTAGTGTTTGGTTTACAAAATGCATTTTCTTAATATGCTTTGGTGATATTTAGTTTTAGGTAAAGGATCTTCAATTCRACTTTACTAGAGCTGAAATAGATCCCCATAGCAAAGCATAAAACCCTTAGGATTGACTTTAAATGAATGATCTGCCTATTTCTCTTTTTTTCTATTCCTTTAATTGTGTTGCCTTGATCCACCCGAAAAAAGAAAACAAGTACACAAACCTTGGAGAAATGCCTGGAGGAGAATACTGCAGGAGGGTCAAGCTATGAAAAAACTCTGCAAATGGGGAAAGCAAAAAGCTGTTTAGAAGCTGAGGGGCAAACGCTTCAATTGGATCTGAATTACAGATGTGCATCTTTGCTCTGAACAGCTCTGTTTGTTTTGCAAGGGGACAGCACAGGGAGTTTCAGTGTTCTTGCTGCTTTGAAGCACTGAGATCAAAGAGCTGCCCTTGCCCAAGTGAACAGTGCTGTTAGTTCTCAGTATTTTGCCATTTCAGCAGGGACGCCCTAGTCTTGTACACTGATATGATCTTGTCCTTGTGAAAAAGGAGATCTGGATGGTTTTCAACCTTTATTTATAACTGAGCCTTTGTCTAAGTGATCAGTCTCCTTTTGATGCTTCTTACCACAGCTGATCGCACAACTTTCCAACAGCAGCCAGAGCCATTGCTTACATGCAAAGCTGATGGTGCTGTGGTATTTATTGAGTGGGAGGTGTGAACTGGAAATGAGCAAGAGACTGAGGACCAAGTACCCAGCCTAGTTTTGGAAATAGTTGTCAATTCTTGGGAACAATTGCAGGTACAACATTTATAGCCATCTTTTTGCACAAGAATTATGCAAAAAAACCCTATGAAATATGAATTCCAATGGGACAGAAGCAGCTTTCCTTCATGACTGTTTCCAGTATCTCCATTACAAATCTAAACTGACATTACTTTAGTGTTCTAATGCTTTTCTTAAGCGTCAAAACACCATGTAGCTCAAAACAGTGTTGCTTGTTCATCTCTGTACTAATCGATGARGCATGGAATTGTTTATAGAACATCTCTGAGATGTGGGCCATGGTGAAACAAATGACCGACGTCACCCTGGTTCCTGCCAGTGATGCCCTGAAAGTCCGGACCAACATGGAGGTGCGCATGGAGTTCGTGAGGCACGCCCTGCACTACCTGGAGGAAAGGTAAGATGGGTGCTCTGGCTGCAGCCTAATAGAGGTTCCTAAGAATAAGCCACAAGGCCTTTGTAATGCTCATAGAGTCCWCTACCTTGTGCTGCTCACAGGAGTGTCTGTTGCCTTTTTTATTGTGCAGGGCTTAGAGCAGCCACTTAAATATAAAACTGTTTTACAGTGTTCTAGTTAAAAAGGCCTTGAATCCATGGGGAGGTTGTTTAGAAGATGCAAAGACTTTGGGTTTTTTTCTATGTTGTTTATAAATATTATATATATGCATAGTGATATGTGAGGGTTTTTCACTTGTGGAAAGTGATCTGTTTCCCTTCTGCAAAAAATATCCTCTTTTCTATGTGCTCCCTTTCTGATTGCTGGTTGCTGTCAGCAGCCTGTGGGGACAGCATGGGTGCAGTGAGTCAAGGTCTGATCATGCCATTTCTACACTGAAAAATTTCAGAAAATGTGAAGAAGTTGAAGTCGAGACATGCAGCAGTGATTTTCAGGCTGTTGAAAGTGGTTTGCTGTGTATTAGCAAGTGCCAGGGGGCCTAAGCTCCCTGACCAATAAAGCTCTTGGAGAACTGCAAGCTGTGAAGATGCCCAAAGCCAAATGTCCGTTCACTGCACATGTGGCTGTTTTTTGGCAGTGTCTCCTATTTAGTAGCTGCAATGTGATGCCAGCAGGCTCGCTCCACCCATGCAAGCAATAACTGCAGAGTTGTATGTGGGCATTTGTTTGGGACACAGAGATGCCATCAGAGCATGGAAAGCACAGTGCTCTGACACAGCACTTTGGGAAGAGATGSTTTCACCCCCTGGCACAGCCTCTTCTTGGCCCTGACAGTTGGTTGTCACACTTCATCGGTGTCACCTGGGGGTGGTGGCAGCTGCTGCCTGTGCACAGAGGAACTGACACATCAGAAGGATCTTCTGTTCCCCGTTCTTCAGTCTCAGCAGTGTGATGAGCCAGTGACTCTTAACCTGATTTACCATATATCCAACTTGCTGAATTTTCACAGTGCTATTAACTGCTAACTGAAGTTAGGAATTAGTTATATGTGGTACTTCCCTAATGCTCCCAGCTGTGGAGATTAGGCCTTTCAGGCTCGATTTTTCTTTTTTAAGGATTTGTTGTTTTTGTTTTTGTTTTTGTTTAAATTAAAACCCCACCCAAACCCTATGCCTTGCTTTGTAGCTTTTCTTCCCTAGTGGGAATTGGCTAATGTTGGAGAGTTTCCATGCCTCACCAGCTCCTCACTTGTACATGGAAGAGATGTAATGCCACTCAGAGCTGTTCGTGCATTAGTTCCTTTGTAACAACCACGATCTTAAGCCCTGAGGAGCCCGCACTTGGCTCAGCCACAATKCTAATTATCAAGATACTCTGATACTTGCTTGTGTACTCTTTCAGATTTATAGTCTGATGGTGCAGAAGTCTAGCATGTGCTGCAGAGAAAGAAAAATTATTTAATGCCATTTATTAATTCTGCTTACATAGGTCTTCTTTCAGTGTACAAATTTTTGAGACTCCTGCTTCTAAACCTGAGTATTTTTTAAATTGATCTGCCTTGATTCAATGCTTTGATGGGTTATTTTAAAAGGTGTTCTTAAAGTTGTCTTTACCAGTTACATTTCTCTAAATTCCCTTTTTCTCTGGGATTTCATTCTGGTAAGTCCRTAACCCTAAGTCTGATATTTTCCCATAAGGCAGGGAGGAGAAACGAACACATCTGTGGTATTTAACTGTTCTTTTGTGGTAGGATTGAACGTTAAAGCATTAGGATGGAAAGGCTTTTTGCCAGTTATATAATTGAGCTTAACTTTGTGCTACAAGAATCTAGYAAGAGGAATTTCGTAATAGAGTTGAACCTGGAGCAGTCCACCACAGACTCCAGACATGGTGTGTCCTGAGACTGCTAAATACAAGGATCTTCCTAAACTGACCGATTTTTTTCCCTCATTTTATTGTAATGACAATGTTTGAACATCAAGTTAATATTAATTAGATTGCTAATTCTGTCAGATCTGAACGGCAGTGGATGTTTTTGTGGCAGGTGTATTTCAGTCTGTTCATTTGTTTCACTTGTGTGGTTTCACAGTTACAAAAATTACACCTTTGTGACAGTCTTTGGAAACTTGCACCAGGCCCATCTGGGTGGAGTCCCAGGGACCTACCAGCTGGTCCGSAGCTTCCTGAACATCAAACTCCCGGCGTCTGTCCCTGGTCTGCAGGTACATCCAATCACCCTCAGTGACCAAGCTAAAATGAGAACACAGATCTGTTTGCCCCGGTACAGTGCACCCTCCTGTGGCTTTTCCGTTGTTTGAGCTGCTTTTAGGACAGCAGGCTCTAATTCCTTCTCTAGAACTTTTCACTAAGAAAATGGGATATAGCAGACAAAATTACTTTTGAGTTCAGATCTAGTCCCARAGCATGGTGGGTGCTCAGTATATTGAGTTCTAAATTCTAGAAATTATGGAGTCTTCTGATGGTCATATTAGAAATCAACAAACAAGAATTAAAATGCATTATGATGGTTCATAGCATTAAKTTAAAAAGCAGTAACTTAATCTCCCTATTTTGCTTTTTCTGCTTTTTTTTTTTTACATTCGTTATAAGATGGTGAAACCAATTTTTTTAATCACCAAATGTGTAATGAATTCATCTGAATTGTAGCCTGAAYCTTTTATTTAGGAATCTGAAAAAAGCCCTTCTTACCTGTATGTTGTAGAAAGTGCATAGTTGTGCATCTATACAATTTTTGGGTAGGCAGTCTGAGTTGAAAAAATAGATTTAAAAGTYAAATGAAGAAATAATAAATTATAACATTGGAGAGCACACAGCTAAGTCCAGCTGTCTCTTCCTYGCCTGTTGAGATCAGTGATTAGTTTGGTATCTTTCTGTTTCATTAAAAATGTTTTTAATACCTTGGTGGCCTAATCCAAATCCATCTTCTGCGTGGGGAGGATACCATATGCTAATTCTGGGATTCTCACAACCTCCCCCAGAACTTAAATCTGGGTAAGCAGAAGAGAATCTCACCTTTCACTGCTGAGATGTGCAGAGCTTTCCCAGCACTTAACCCTTGTGAGCTCTGGTTTCCGTAACAAACAGAACTTTTTACCAAAATTAGAGTGTGGATATARGGGCAGAAATAATGAATGAGGCAAAGGATAAAGAAAAATCATTCAAATATTTTGCTTTAAGAAAAAATGAAGTATGTCATACTTTCTTTTCAGGATGGTGAAGTGGAGGGCCACCCTGTGTGGGCACTGATTTACTACTGCATGCGCTGTGGAGATCTGACTGCRGCCATGCACGTGGTGAAACGGGCACAGCACCAGCTGGGAGAGTTCAAAACCTGGTTCCAGGAGTACATGCACAGTAAAGACAGAAGGTAATTGGGAGCTAGGAAGGATCTTCCTGAGGGGTGGGAATTGCTGGGGAGTAGTGAAATAATCARTGGCTTGGTAGAAATATAGGAAGCTCAGGTCTCTTCTGGTGGTGATGACTGCCTGGTGTTTATGTTATCTACCTAAATTACATGTAGAGGTTTGCATATYTTAAGTTGTGCCTTTGAAGTCAAGAAATCTCAGTAGAGAAAGAGTTGTTTAAAAATATTCAAAAATTTGCATTTCAAAAATAATASAGTATGGTGTAGCTTTACTTTTCTACAGAAGGGTATGCCCAGTGTAACAGTGGGATATGGCATGCAATAGATCAGATTTAATCTGCTGTCACGAGTTCTGTATCTTTTTATTTCCCAGTTGCTTATTTTAGCTGAATTTCCTTTGAGGAACATTTTTTACTACACCTGTTTTCATAAGAATGCTACACAGGAAAAGCAAACAGTATTTGTTGGAGGCCTTCGGAGACCACACTCTCACATCTTTCTTCTGCTTATTCTCCTTCAGTTTTTGCTGTCCAGCACTACACAGAGGCCATTGGCCAAACTGCTGCTGATGTGGTTGCTAAGTAGTAGTGCACCCTGAGGTGTGCTCTGAACTCCACAGTGGTTTTCTTTGCTATCTTTCCACTTGTAATTAATGTAAAGAAAACAGAAACAGAAAACCCCAACAAACATACAAACYAACAAAAAATAACTAACCAAGCTAACAAAATAAACTGAAAGGATAAAAATCCAGGTGCCATTTCCTGAATATTGTATGCCATGATATTCTTCTATAAATCAACCTGCTTTGTAGAGAGTGTCTGGGAGTGCTCATTATGTCAGCATTGTTCCAGAAACCTTATTGAAGCTTACTGTCACTGTTTTCATTACAAATACTTTTATRAGATACAATATAATTGATTTATTCTTTTTTATTGTAGATATGACAAAGTGCTCTGCCTACAGATTTGACAAACAATGCCTTAGTCTAGGAGAACACTTTATAGATTAAATTCTGTAAAATTCTCAACAAGAGGTTGCAAGAAAAAAAGAATGACAAAGAACATTATAACAGTGTTTGATAATGATGAAAGTATCTCTCCTAAAAGACCTTATGGTACAATGGCCTGCTCACTTGTTAGTTACTAATACAACGACTTCCAAAGATGTTGTGAGCTCTCTTTTTTCTGAAATGATGCAATAGCAGAGTCAGACTAAAATAGCTCATCTGCCATATTATTAATGTACCCCCCCATATTAATGTATTTTCTGTAACTTTAATTATGTGTTTAAATTCATATGTGCAAAATTTTTGYTTATAGACATGAATAAAACTTGCAAGAAATACTGACCAGTGTTTACTGTCATCATGCCTTCGCTGTGGATATGCACCTATTTATATTGATTTGTATCCAGGTTTCCTCATACAGGGAAAATGGSTTTCATGTCCTTTCCTTCAATCTTTTCTTTTCCTTAGACTGTCTCCTGCCACAGAAAATAAACTGCGTCTTCATTACAGACGAGCTCTGAGAAATAACACTGACCCCTACAAAAGGGCTGTTTATTGTATTATTGGCCGTTGTGACATTACAGACAACCARAGTGAAGTTGCTGATAAAACAGAAGATTATCTTTGGCTAAAAGTAAGTCTGGTGTAGGGGTTGTGATGTCTGTTTTTTCCTTTTTTTTTAAGAACAGGTCTAAATGGTACCACATTTCTCACTGCTCTGCTACCCTTCCTGCTTCTAAATTTGGTGTTTGGCATCAACGTGGTGCATGTGACTTGACCTTGATGATAATGCAGGGCTGGGAACCTGAATCCCGGGGCTGTTCTGTTACCCTTTGTAATATCAGGTGTTAGTTTGGGTACAATTGTCTTTGAAGTGTCATGTTCATTTGACACTGATCTTTGTCAACTGTTTCTACAAGTAGAATTAGCTTGCTGCAGTGAGGATTCTTTAAATTCTCTGTCCTGCCTGGATGTCGGAAATGTCAGTGTCAATTGACCAAAGGCAATGCTGTCAATGTGTCTGTTGTCTGAAGTCCTTACAGTTCTGGTTGAGGGCATGATTGACACTGGTTGGTACCTGTTTCTCTCCTTTATCAGAAAAAGGGTGATAGAATGATGTATTTCTTAATACTTTGTTTGTGGCAAAAAATGCTGCTTGAGAGTGTTCAGACTCCCATCATCAGAGTTTGCTGACWTGGACAAATATGGAACCCCTGGGTTATATCTGCATGGATTTCAGCTGTTGCTGCATTAGGCATCTTTGCTTCCCAGCAGTGGATGGAGCTGATGTTGTGACTAGATTCACTCTCTAACCAGCTGGTCAAATCCTAGGAGGAGCTCAGATGGAATGAATATCTTAAGTGCATTGCTGGTGCAAGGGGAAATATCTGTACTTCTCTTTTTTGGATGTGTCTTTTAGCTGAACCAAGTGTGTTTTGATGATGGYGGCGCAAGCTCCCCACAGGACCGACTCACCTTATCACAGTTCCAGAAGCAGCTGCTGGAAGACTACGGTGAGAAACCACAGAGTGATCTATTACTCGAGGCTTTTCTTAGGGCACTTTGCAGTTGTTATTACACAAACCCCAGACTGCACAAAAACCCTACAGCTCTCCATGAGTGACAGGCATCTTCAGGGTGTCCATGGACAACTTCCTTCCCTGCAGTCATGGCAGACTTCAGGAACTCATGATGAACGAGTCCTGTGTTTTCCCAGAATTCAGAGAGTTAATACTCATCTGTGAACARCTCTTCTGCTGTTTCTCCTTTATCCATTGATTGTGCATTGCTTTCTCTCACCCTGAATATGCAGAAGCCCTTTAGCAGAACTTCCAGTTTTGGGAATACAGAACAGAAAAGCAATCACTACTTAATGTAGGCATGTATTTCCAAGCTTTTCCTCTGTGTGCATCTGATGTTAATTTTTCTTTCCTTAAATTAGTATTTTAAGTAAATTTCTGGGAACCCAAGTCACAGTTCTTTCGACATCAGAAAGTTTTAAGAACATCCACAGAATACATTTTCCTGTAATTGTCTTCCAGTCAGTCAAAATTAAGTCACTTGGACTTGTCCAAAACATACCAAATTTGATTCTCCAYAGCCTTCTAGTTTGTAGTATCACTCACACTCAGATAAAAATATGTGGGAAAGAAACATTATAAGCTACTGATGGTGTCATTGAGTAGAAAACCCCAGGTTTTTAACATTATTTGTACCACTTGGCCTAAGGATAAATGAAGACTAAAGGTTGTGGTCTTTAGAGAATGTATTGCAGTCTATCGGAGTTGATGGTTTGTTGTCTGTAAAGAACAAAGGAGCTTTGCTGTTTATTCTGTTTCACTTTTTACATAAGTCTTTGGGCTGTGGTCTTTCGTGATAAATTTACAGTGGAGCAGTTATAGATGAGCCACTGATGTATGGTTAGGAATTCAGTTTTGTGTGCACTGTTTCTTTTGTCTGGCACTTAATGAATAGTAACGATACAATGGGGCAGAAAGCATTCACTGACAGTCTTTGACTGCAAAATCATAAAAATGATGTGAAAATGCTCCATGTGTTGTTTTTTTTTTTTTTTTTTTTCAGGTGAATCACATTTTGCAGTGAACCAGCCACCGTTCCTCTACTTCCAAGTATTGTTCTTGACAGCACAGTTTGAAGCTGCGATTGCTTTTCTTTTCCGGACAGAGCGCTTACGTTGTCATGCTGTTCATGTTGCTTTGGTCCTGTTTGAGTTAAAATTACTTCTAAAATCATCTGGGCAGAGTGCACAGCTATGTAAGTCCTATTTACTTTACAATAAAGGAATATTTTCTGAGCCCTCAGAGTACCCTGTAGAAACTTCCAGATCTATGTGACTGATGGAACAAATAGCATTTCTCAGAACAATCTCATAAAAGTTAATTGTTTTAGTTGCATTAGGGCTCTGGATTATGGTTGTGATTAATTGGAGATGAAGATCAGAGTTTTCCTGGCATTAGCTTCTCTGACAGTGTTGTTTCTGACATTGCAGTAAGCCATGAAGCTGGTGACCCTCCTGGTGTCAGACGTCTAAATTTTGCRCGGCTTTTGATGCTTTACACCCGTAAGTTTGAATCAACAGATCCAAGGGAAGCTCTGCAGTATTTTTACTTTCTCAGGTAGGAACTAATATATGTCTTTAGATTTTCTYGTTATTACTACTGCTTCATTATTCCTATCTGGAAAATTCTCAGAAACAGGAGTACCTTCCTCCTTCTCTTTCTTTTGTAGGAATGAGAAGGACAGCCAAGGAGAGAATATGTTCTTGCGTTGCGTTAGTGAAATAGTAATTGAAAGCAGAGAGGTACGTCTGGCATGTTTTACCTTTCTCAGTTAAACTGAAATTAGTTTGTTCATTGAAATCTTTATTAGTTGGGACAGTCTTGTAGTTGCTTACTCTTTCTGCCTGATGCAGACCTAGGTGGCAGAAGGTCTCGCAGTGACCTTATGTTTAACGTTTTAAYCATATCTTTTTGCCTGTTAGTTAGTTACAAATACTTTTGACATTGGTCACTGTTTTTCATTCCATGACTGTGTCTTTGTACTTGATAAATAAGTTATGAAATATGTACATTTCATCTCTATATTTTTGTTTCCTTTTTTTCTTACTTCTCATCTGTGCGGATATAGTTTGATATGATTCTTGGAAAGCTGGAAAAAGATGGTAGTAGGAAGGTGAGTTCACAATTTATATTTATATTTTACRTAAAAAGTGCAACCTATGCATGATTTCCAAAATAGTCATGAGGCTATCTTACTTCTCTTTGTTTTTCACTAGCCAAATTATTACTGTGTCTGAATACATTCAAGTTCTCCCAGTATGGGTATTTTACAGAATAATCTGTGACCTGCCCTAACAGAAGGCAGGTCAGGAACTGCAGGGCAAACTGTGTCCCTCTGGTCAGCTGGTGTAACTGAAGAAGGAAATGGCATCAAGTAACTTCAGTGAGGTCAGAATTTTGTGTTCCCAGTAGGAAATGGAGTTTAGTTTGAGTGTGTGAGTGTTCTGTTAACTGAGGTGTGCATGTGAGGTGATTTATCTTCATTCACCTCACAGAGCAAATGTATTGCAACCCTTGAAAAATCCTTGCAAGTAAAGGAGCAAGGGTTAACACCAAAAGCATAACCACAGCTGATCTGACTTTCATGTAGGTGAGGGTGAGTATTGGATCAAAGTTGAGCTGGTTTTAGATGAGATGGAACTTACTTCCACTGTAAAAGCTGTTACCTAAAAGTAAAAGGTAAGATGACACAGTCAAAAGATAAAGGAAACTTTAAGGTTTTACCTGCAAAGAGGAGAGTGCATGTAAATGATGAAAATTTTAGATAATCAATGAAGTTTTTCTGTTTGGTGTGACAACTTTAGAAGATTTCTGTGTAAAGCACACTGCAGAATCACTTGCATCTTTTAATCTTAKGGCTCATGCTGCTGTCAAAATAGGGGTAAAAGTTATTTCTGGCAGCAATTTCTTTTAGGTGCTTTATTTTGTTATTTCAAAAGCAGTGAGATTGCATACAAGGGAGCCAGGTTGATAATCTTCACAAATATTTTGTTCTTTTGCACTTTGGTGTGAAATCAGCAATTTTAAGTATAAAATAAATTCTTCTAGATAGTCTTATTTTGGCATCCTCAGCTACAGTAATTTCCATATGCTGTTAACTCTTTCCTCTCTCTCATTCTACATGCTCTTTTTTTTAATTCTTGTTGCCCTTTCGTTTATCTGTGTGAGATTTCGCTTGCAACCTGTCATGTCAGTATAAACAAACTGCATCCCTTGTGACCCTCGAATGCTGAAGTCTTTTGTGTTTTATTATCTGTAATGTGTCATCAGCAATTAACAGCTCAAACTCTGAGTTATTTTATCTGGGTCATTTTGAAGGAGTTAAAAATCAGGGATGTCTCAGTGCTGACTCCATTTAGGAGAGAGTCCCTCTTGCAAGAGCTCATTCTATTTTTAATGTCTCACTTTTGCACATTCCCATGGAAATGTACAGGCCATTCTAATCATAAGCCAACATGTAAAATATTCATTGCCTTGACAGAATATTCTGAAGTGTTTGAGCCTTTTGATTCCTCTTCATTTTTGTCTCACCTGTTTAGCCTGGAGTGATAGACAAGTTTACAAGTGACACAAAATCCATTATTAACAAAGTGGCTTCTGCAGCAGAAAATAAAGGATTGTTTGAAGAAGCTGCAAAACTCTATGACCTTGCAAAGGTATGTCTTGTGTACTGCCTTTAGTATGTACTTGGTTCACCTTTTTTCCTTCCAAACATTCTCCCTATGATTAGGAGGTTAAATTTAATCTTGGAGATTGAATTGCCCTTATTCAAGCAGTTTATTTCTGCTGCTGGAAGAACAGAGCCGTGTTCTGCATGAAGAGATGTTTTAGTTAGCAAATCCAGATGGATTGTGCTCCAGGGATTGTGATTTAGGACGTTGTGGCTCTTGATCAATGTGCTGTTTTGAAGAGAGTGCCGCACGCATGATTTAATTTTGTCTAGTGAAGTTATTTACCTGGAGTGCACTCTTCCAATTTCAGAGATATTGAACTRAAGTCTAAAATAGTTGGGCTTTATACTAAGTACTCTTGTTTCTTTTGAAATAAAAGTGGATACAATGATAATCRCTGTTTTAGAGAARAACTAGGGGGAAATGCTTTTTCTCRTGACCCAGCAGCATTATGTTGCTYGTTGCTAATGTGGTCTTCACTCTTYATGGGAGGCAGGTGGCTCTCGGCTTGTGATGGGCATCACTGCATGAGAGTTTTCTGCTTTTTYAATGAGATTRAGACACCAAGTTCCATCATGCTCCTTTTATTTGTGTACCTTTAATGCAAACAGAACCCTGACAAAGTTTTAGAACTGATGAACAAGCTCCTCAGTCCRGTTGTTCCTCAGATCAGCACTCCCCAGTCAAACAAGGAGCGGTTGAAGAACATGGCCCATTCCATTGCTGAGAGGTAAGACTCAGGTTAGGGCAGGACTGGGTGATTGACCTCAGCCTGACCTGGCACTGGAAGTGCTGTGGGTATTAGTTCCTGAAGTTGTTTCTGCAGGCTGGACTGTGGCATCCACAGCAGTATATTTAGAAAGACAAAGAAGAGGTCAGAATTTACCCTGTCCTGCTTGTAATGGCTTGCAGTACTGAAACCAGAAATCTTCAGGGGCAGGTCAGGTAAATTTGAGAAGAAGCTTTATCTGTAGGTGAATCAGGATTGCCAGCTGGAGATAGAGTACGTTAAGGAGCAATAAATATCATTAATTGTATATTTTTTATTATTTTTAAAGTGAAATATTGTAACAGTCTCAGAGTCGTTGCATGCAATTCACTTGTTTGAAATAGTATTGATAGAGCTGAAACACAGCAATGGTTCAGGAGCTGTCTGAAAACCATTTTTAACTGCTGCTGTAATGAAAGCTAAAAGGAGAATATTTAAGATTAACTGTGTATGGCTAATGCAAGCAGTGGACCTCATTTCTACAGSCTGTTGTATTAGTCAGGTACTGTGTGGTGTCCAGAAAAGAAAGGAAGCAACTGAAAAGAATGTCTCCTGCAGTGTCTGTGTACCARTTAGGATATGTGCTTGAGAGACATCGTTGCTTAAGATTCATTASCAGCTAGAAATTAGGAGTAACCTGATTCTGAAAGGCAGTAGTTGCAAAATATGTCCATTATTTTTTAAAATTTCAGCTTTGATCACAGTGGCTGCAATGGTCAATTCCTGTATCCTACTAGAGCAAAATGTGGATACCTGTGAGAAATGCCTTACTGGTTTTAATCAACCATTGAGCTTCAGAGAATAAAAATAAACCAAACCACTTGCTGGCACTTTGAAATAGGGAAGAAAAATACAAAATATATTGATTTCCATCAGAGGCCTTTGCCTTTCTTCTTTTGACAAGTGGCATTTGCCAGTCACTCCTAGCAGCCTTTCCTTCATTTAGCCAGGCTGGGATCGAGTGAAAATTGGTGCCGTATTGACTTAGTGAGAGACTGATTTGGTGGCAGGCATKAAAGAGAATTAAATCTATGGCTTGAGTTAAAGCTTCAGCAAAGGCTGTAATGGGCTTTGGTTTGCTACATGCTTTGATCTGTCTGAAAGCACTAAACACTACTGCACAATAATGCCACTTCACAGCTGCAGACTGGGGTGATTGCAAAGAGCAGTTCTGACTAGCACGTCCTCTTGCCAGTTAAATRTAAGACAGGGTTTTTCCTTGTGTACTGTCCTGCAGACACTGCTGTAGGGATGCAACRTTCCTCCTGTGTGTTCTTGTGATGCTTTTGGAGCAGGGGAGACACCCAGCAAAAAGGGCAAGAGGTTATTTGGCTTCCTCATCTGCAGCACCACTCTTGCTGTTAAACCTTGAGGAAAGAGCCTCTTTGTGACCTCATGCAGTTGGGAATGAGAGCAGCAGCCCTCCAGTTCATCCCATAGCCAGTGAAGCTCCCAGCAGCATGCAGGAGCACCTAATCCTTAACTTGTTGCCTGAAGCAGGCAGTTGTGCTGGAGGATTGCTGTAGAGCAGCGTGTTCAACAWGCTGGTACAGAGCTTGCCTTGCAGGTCTCTGCTGCCTGGCACTCTTTCCCCACGAGTGTGGGAAATGTAAACWTTTAAAAGGAAACAAATGCTAGATTTGATGCAGAACTAGAAGGGATTAAAAGTGTTTTTTTGAAAGCCACAACCTGTGAATATTATGCCTCTGGGTTAAGGAAAATGAAAGCTGTCCTTTGTTAAGTGCCCTCTGTCCTTGAGTTTGATGTGTCTCCACTTCCAAGAATTGCAAGGGCACAGTTAGAAACGGTTGCCATTTTGCACAATAAAATTGTAACACGATTTCTTSCAGGTACAAAGCGCAGGGGATAAGTGCAAAGAAATCCATTGACTCCACGTTCTACCTTCTGCTAGACTTAATCACATTTTTTGATGAATATCACGCTGGTCACGTTGACAGGGCCTTTGATGTAAGTTTCAAGAGTTCTGTTTGAAGTGTAGCCTTCCTAATGCCCTTGAAAGCCTAGAATGTCTCAAATAACATCACTTTAATAATTGTATTTAATGACTTAGAAGGGACTGCAGTGTTACAGGAATTWAAAAAGGTGTTTCTTCCCTGTTGCTTGATAAACAAGAATGATCTTCTTGGAGCTATTTTGTAGACATTGAACAAAATATTCCTCTTGCAAAACAAAGTGAGGAGATAAACCAGTAAATGACAATGAATTTATTTCTCTTGAATAGAACCAGAAGCATTTCATTAACACTTCAAAAACACACTTTACTGGTATATGGTACATAGAATGCTGATGATCTGTCCTGATTCCTGCTTTTCTTTTTGAAGATTATTGAACGCCTGAAGCTTGTACCTCTTAGCCARGATTGCGTCAAGGAGAGAGTTGCTGCCTTCCGGAATTTCAGCGATGAAGTAAGTAATGTCTTGGATTTAGCTTCCTAAAGCCCTTTGCTTTGTTAAAAGGATCTTAAAACTTTGTCATCTCATCATTCTTATTCTTGAGCAGAGAATAAGGATGAGATTGTTTTGAATTCATACAAGTAGACTTTTGGCTTGCAACGTTTTCTCCTTAGTGCTGCTCTTTTGAGCAGAATTCCCTACCCAGAAATCCTATCTCCATTTTGAAGAAGGTATCTGCAGATCTGAGCCTCCCTCAACTTGCTGAGTCTGATTCAAGAATTCAGAATATTGAAAGCTTTTAACTTGCTGGTGACTTACTTCTTCTGTGCTCTTAATGGTCACTTAGCATTTGTAGGCTGTTTGTTTCCTTCCCTTTAAATGACAGGAATTAATGCATTTGTGTATTAGCAGAGGAAACATAGTGGGAGGCTGTTACTGGTCTTGAACTGCTTTAACTGGAGGGTGACACTTGTTTTTTAGGGAGTAGTTGTTTGTATTTGGGTGCTTTGGGTTTTATGTGACCTGCTGCTATCAAACATCATTGTGCAGCCATTGGGCATGTCTGTCTCAAAGCTCTGGGTGTTTTTGCTGGATGRTGCAGTCATAGCAGGGGTAACCATTACATCTATAACTGTTACAGGAGTCTGTTTAGCAAGGCTGATGGTTATGTCAAGCTGCTCTTTGCTGCAATGTGTCTTTTTTATTCACCCTCCTTTGTGTAGATCAAGCACAATTTATCTGAGGTCCTGCTTGCAACCATGAATATTTTATTCACCAAGTATAAGAGGATGAAAGGCACAAGCCCAGCTACTCCTGCCAGACCCCAGCGGGTAATGGAAGACAGAGATTCGGTAAGAATAATCTCCTCACTGTCTGACAAGTTTTCCTGTACCTGTTCCCCTGGTTTCGAGTAACTGTGAGAGAGATTGGACTTCAAGTAACTGTGAATCTCTAATGGTCTTGGTTTTGGCTTGCTCAGTTACTTGGAGTCCTGTCCAGTTATGTAGACTCAAGGCTGGTCTCTGATGCCTTCAGCTTTGTGTAAAGAAAGATTGGAACTGGATGATCTTTAAGGTCCCTTTCAGCTTAATCCATTCTGAGTCTATGAAGCTGCTCTCAGTGACGTTGAGTTAATGGAGATACTACACATATGTATTCACCTAGTAGCAAGAGAAAACAAGTGTTCACTTTGCTTCTTAGTGGAATCTTAGATAGTAAAGCAAATGGGGACAATGCAGTGTCTCTAGGATGGTTGATRTTGCTGGCTTGACAACTGAGCTGTTGCTTTTCAAGCACCTGATTGCCACTCCTTTGATTTGAGTAAGTGYCCATTTCTGATGGAAAGGCCTTCCTTGACTTTTCCCCTTGGCTTCCTTCTGTAGTGATGCAGGCCAACATTTTCCAAGTGTTCTTGGGTGATGCACCAAAGATGCTTGATCACATCCCCTTGGTGAACACCAGCACTGTTCTGCTGCCCCTGCAGTGGAGTGGGCAGCAGTGCTTGTTCTGTTGAAATGCATGACAACAGCGGGTCTGACTTCACTGCTCGAGCTGGTCAGAGGCATTTCCCCAAGCCTCTGGTTGGAGMCTCCACCTTCAGCAAGCTGAATAGGCAGCGTTGAAACAGCACAGCCAGATTGGTGAGCACTCATCTGCCAATGTGCCAGGCTGAGCAGAAGGGTTCTCAGCTTAACTCCAGTCGGGTTTGGTCTTGTAACTCTTAGTAAATGAAAGCTGCTGCAGGCACTTGGAAACCAAGGCCAAACCATTCATCCCATCTTAACAGATTAGAAAATTAATATCAACTCCTTTTGAGAGTGAARACCAACTTGGGCCACAGCCAGCTTTATTCCAGGCTTTAGTTAGCTGTGAAAGTGCCTTTGATCTGTAAATTGCAATATTGGTAAAAGTCTTAGAAGCATTTTTAAATTACACAGAAGAATGAAAGGCTCAGGTAATGGTACAGCTTTTCTTTGGGGCACAGCCTGTGAGGGCTACRGGATCCTGCCTTTGAGCCATGCTTGTACTCTACATCAGCAGCAGTGGAGGCTACTCCCACCTTGAACTCTGCACGTGTGAAGAAGTCCCAGGCTCACACAGTCTGTTACATTCTGTGTGTCTTCACAAGGTTGGCACTGAGCAAACAGCCTTAGCTCCTCGCTTTCCAAATTTGCTATTTGTTTCGGTTTTGTGATTTCAGTCTTACGCCTCGTGTAGAAGCCTTTACTGTTTCCATAGGGGTGGAGTGCTTCAGGTGTCAGCTCAGGATGAAGACCGTGGACTGACTGGGGCTGGGATTAGCAGCTTTGCTGGTTTCTGTGGAAGGAAGCCACCATGATATTGTATCATATCCACCSCTTCATAACTGGGCTCTGCACTCTGGGGCTGTCTCAGTTTTGAAACTGCTGTCTCAGCCTTGAAAGTTTTTTTTTCCCAAGCTTTAAGTTTTGTTAATCAAGCTTCTGGCCTTGTGATGGGATGTCATGGCAGCGGGATGTCAGTGATGTTGGGAACCTGGGGTTTCTGAGTCACAGATCTCTGGCTGCTATTGCAGTACAAGCTGTGCTTTGCCATCAGAGGGGACAAGTGTCCACTGCCTCTGCTGTCAGGGAGGGGATAAGAGGACAGYGTGTGACTGTAGTGTCACAAGGGACCATAAGTCTGCTGATGTAGRATTAGCAAGAGAAGAAACCTACTGCCCTATAGCTCCTGTCTGCCTAAAGGTTTGCATATGCAGAAAAATACCAGGCCTGGGCACATGGAAGGTAGGGTAAGAATGGCTTTAGCAYGTGTTCCGTTTTTCTTACCCTGAAGAATTTCTTCCAAGACTTCAGGAGCAGGGAATCTAGATTGTTTCAGGTGGGAGGCAGCTTAGGCAATTTTAGTGGTGGGAGGAAATGAGGGCATTACAAATGTGAGGAGAGAGGTGTTTTTTCAGCAAAATCTCATTCACCTGGACATAGATGGCCACCATGAGCTTCAGCCCGTGGCGTGTGACAAGAATTTGTCTCCTGAACTTCCCTGGGAGAAAGGCAGCTTTTCCATATTTTCTGGGGAAGCAAATTTATGGGGAAATCAGGCCCTTTCAGAAGTTTTTAACAATCTCAGCACATTGCCCAGTACACAATGAAAGTGAAAAATTACTTTTCCTTGAATAGGTCTTTGAAATCCCTGTTTTTTCTCTAGACCCATTAGAACCAGCAGATTCAGATCTCTGTTTATCAGAGGGAAAGAGAGTAGCTGTTTGTAACTCTGAGGCTTATTCCACATAGCAGGGAGCAAGCGTCCCCCAGAGAGGAACTCAGAGCTTTTGAATTTGCTCTCTGATGCCAAGCATTGCTCTGCCAACCATCCTGAGCAGGATCCTGCTGCCGTGGGTGGAACTTTGGCAGGAACAGCATGGACCTGGCAGCAAGGGCAGGATGGAGAGGAGTAGTACTGCTGGAGYACCCCCTGAACCCAGTAATCTCTCTGCTAAACATCTCCTGTCCCACTTCAGAGGTGAGCTGGACTTAGAGAGGATCAGGTTTAGAGTTGGAGCTGGCATTCCTGCATTGTGTTTATTTCAGAATGAAATCACCCAAGCTATGTTTTGAGTATTTTTTTAATGTATATAATTAATTAGTTTTGGGAATGAGGGAGCAAAGTCATATCCCACATGGCCTGATCCATTTTGTCAGATTTCAGGCAGAGATTTCAAGGAGCCCAGCCTGCAGTGCTGTAGCTGCGGTGACAGCCCTGACCCAGATGCTGTGAGTGCATGACAGCAATGTCATATGCTCCTCACCCCAGTCTGGGGTGGTGAACTCGCTGGAGCAGCCCAAGGGCATTATCTTGACAAAATTAGGTCATGAATGGAATGGAATTATTTTTTTTTTATTATCTGTGGTCTTATTTAAAATCGCAAGTAACTTTAACATTCATTAAGTAATTACAGCCAATAGAACATCTAGACCTCCAGGCCGCTCTTAACCTCTGCAAACCTCTGTTTGTTCTTCCCAAAGTATTGTTTTGATTTTTAAAAATAGGTCAGCTCTGATATCATTGCTACTGTAAAGGTAAAGGGAACAGTAACTCACACCACTCCTCAGCCCTTCTTAGTCATGGTGAGAGTTTTTCCCTGTTGATACTTTAACTCCAAAGAGTTGAACACCTTAATGTGCTTTTTTTTTTTTTCGTCTACCCCCCTCTTTTGACCTCCACTGAAAAGCAGCAGCTCAGACATAATTACACAGCCTCACTGTAACACATTTGGAAGCAGACTGGGAGACTGTGACTGGAACAGAGTGAGTGATTTCCAGGCCACCTGGTTAAATTGCCAGTGCAYAGGCGATAACTGACAGCTGGGGTGGGAAACTGTCCTGGGAGATGTTAGCAACTAGGTCAGCCTTGGGAAAACTCTCCCAGCTTTTCCRTTATCAGCCTCCAAAGCTTCTCTGTGGCTGTGGAGTAACAGAACAGTTTAACATCACCTTGAAAAAGCAGTGGAATTGGCCCAAGAGGCATCAGGGATGGTGTTCGTAACAGTTCCCAACCATAGAGAGGGCTTCGGTCGCTTCTCAATTTGTAAGTTCCTGCTGTCAGATTTACCATCCACATGTCAACAGCAACCTAAAAACCATTGGCTTCCCCTGAAGTCAGTAGGTGAAAGCAAGATCTGTACAGTGGGATCTTCTAGTACAGTCATTTCAAGATGCTTAATATTTACAAAGAAATCCCTATTAGCAAGCAAAGCAGTATGAATAATTTTCTGTAAAGATTTGGGGGCTTTTTGTATTCTGACTTTTACCAATTATTGGAATGATTTTCATTTGACTTTACTAAAGGTTTTAACAAATGAAGCAAATTATTCCTGAATTCCTTCAGCTGTTTTGTAGCCTTCTAGTGTGCAAGAAGGGGTTTGGTTGCTTTRGACAGAGGTCTGAGTGGGCTTGGTACCTCTGCATTTGTTGTGTTACTGGCATGAAGAGCCTTTGAGGAGAYTGGTATCTTGAAGGTGATGCTGGAGATCTCCAGGTGTGCATGCAACTCTGTTCTTGGTGCTTCTGCTTTGAGAACATTAATGCTGCATTTTAACAGGATCAACTTTATATTTTGCAAGGTGGGAAAGAATCCTGTTGCCCTGAGAAGGTCCCTTCATGCGGGAATTACAAGATTCCTGCAGCACAGCAATGCCCCACATTGTTGAAAGTGTTTTTTCTTAGGTATTTTCAAATAAATGAGATTATTTTTTAAGCAAAAGGGTAACTTGACATGCTTTTAATGGTTGGAAAAGGGAATAATTGGATTTCCTTCAAAATGCAGGGACTCATTTTCCAGAGAGCAGCTCTGAGAAATAAAGATTACATGTGCTTRTTTGAAGAGGCAAGTGTTTAACTCATGTCTTAGTTTTCATTGGTTTTTGGGTTTTTTTTTTTTAATACTAAAGTAGCTGTACTTTGTTTTTCTGTTTTTTAGCAACTTCAGGCTCAAGCTCGTGCRCTGATAATGTTTGCTGGGATGATCCCGTACAGGACATCAGGAGACACAAACGCAAGATTGGTGCAAATGGAGATCCTTATGAATTAACAGAGCAGCTTTGGCTGGGGTTGCAGCAGCCTGTGCCTGTCTTTAGTACGTTCAGAGGGCCCATGGGACCAGTGTCATTTTGTATTCTGTATTTTTGTTGACGAAAATAAATTTCTTTGGTTTTGATATTTGTTTTTGACATTTTCATTTTCACTGATTCTTGTGTTTTTATGTTTTTATTAATTTTATTTTCAATTGGTTTACATTTAGAAGTTTATTCTTAATTAGTTAACAGGCTATGCAGAGAAAGAAGTCTTATCTCTGCAGTAGGGACACGAATAAGGAATTTTGTAGCAGAAGAGGAAGTGGAGAAGAAAACTTTGATTTACTGTTTAATGAAAATACAGCTGCGAAATTTGAGGGGGTTTTGAGTGCATGTTAAGTGTTGAAAATGTGTCTGATGCCCCAGCCACCCCTGTGACACACTGCCATCAGTCCATCCCATTGTCTCGTGTGGTTCATGTGCTGCTGTGGTGCSGGTGAGCTCTGTGTGCTGCACAGACCCCTCTGTGCTGAGCCAGGTGCTCACAGCCCTGCACATCCCAGAGCTCTGCTGAAGCTTCTGCAGSAGCAGCTGGGTTGGAAACAGGTATATTTTGGTAGGAGAGGTTTTTGTGAGCAACACGTGAGGTTTTTAGTCGGTTGCATTCCAAGTGGGACCCTGTGCAGTTCACCAGAAGTGAGRAAGCTGAACCAGAGAGGCCCAGGTGTGGGTGTGTCGGGTGTGGAGGTTGTGAGTCTTAGAGAAGCTTTCAAAACAGTTACCTTTCAATGTTTTGAGCTGCAATTAAATTAGTGTGAAAGCCCAAGGAGCATGTTAYAGTAGTAGCTTTTCTTTTTAATGTAACTGCCTATCTTTGAAATGAAATGGCAAGAATGTTGGTTACTCTTGCTGCTCCCCTGCTGYTGTCTCGCCCTCTTGTGTTGCTGGGATATCAGAACATGTGGAGTTTGGAATGCAAACAGCCAAGTGTGGGGGCTGATTTCAGCCTTTGTGATTAACAGCTATGATGGGAGAGAATTCATCTCCATTTTGCAACGTCTAAGTTCACTGGGATGGAGGAATAGCTGACTGACTTGATGACAATTTCCTAATTACTTTTTTCACCAGAAATGTTGTAGTGTAAGTTTTGTCCATCTTTTGGACAGGAAGCAAAGGGCTTGCCAGCCACCCCAATCCATGTCTGTCAGGATTAGCAAACCAGCTGCTGGGTTCCCAGTGGATAGAGCTAGGGATTGTGTACAGCACGGAGTGCTCCTGTAGCATGGCAGGATTGTTCCAACCARAGGCTGAGAGAGACCTGGACAACACCCTGCAAGTAAAGGGGACCTGGTGAGTGACCAAGGAGTTATTTGGGGCTGGGAGAGGGGTAGAACTGCTTAACAAACTTGTCAGCAGGTGAGTGTGCAAAGTTGTATTGGCTGTTAACGTTTTTTGGCATATTTGTGTGGAAATGCTTCTTGGCATGTCTCGGTTAACAGTTGATGCCATCCCCTAGAGAACAGAACCTTCCCCTGTGGACAGTCCTGGTGGGGCCAGGGCTTCCCCACCTGCAGTCCTGCAGGATGACCCTGCTCCTGTGTTTTCCTTGCTGGTGCTCAGCCCRTCACTGAGTTACTCCTGGCATCAAACCACCTCCTGTACAGAGCCTGGCAACTCTGCACCTGTCCTCAGGCAACCACTGACCTGAGCAAGAGAGGAACAACGTTTGCTGGAGTCTGGGAGTGCTGAGGGCCACCCTGCCCACTGTAATTACCTCTGCCTGATCCACCATTCGTGCAGGGACAGAAGTCCTTTGGGGCTGCCATTTCAGGACCTTGTTCTCCTGTCTCTTGCCCGTCCCCTGCCCAGAAGAGCTGTCGTGCTGCCTCACTGGCATGTTCTGATGTCCAGTGTTGAACCAGGGCACCTTCTGTAAGCAGCACCTTTCCCCATCTGCTCTTCAAGGATGGCTGCAGCAGTTGCTTTCTGGTGCTTCTCAGCCTTCATGGGTGTTGGTAGAAGGGAAAGTTGATGTCTGTATATAGTTTGTTCTCTTAATGCCCAGCAGCTGTGGGCTTTGGTCCCTTTTTAAGCTAATCAGAAACTGAATTATTTCATGCTTTCAAAATCCAAGATGATCCTTCTGTGAGGGACAGATGGGAAATAAACCCCAGGGAGTCCAGGTCCTGAGACTAACMCTGGAAAGGTAAGACCAGCCCCATATCAGTCAAGAGAAGAGATGGTGGGTATAACAAAAAGTGCCACAGATACTTGAAATTAATTTATTATTTGTTGATCACCTGTGATTTCTTCAGGTCTGTGCAGGTGGTGGATGTTACAGCCCATCCATCTTCCCACATCCCTCAGAGTGGCAGGTTCCAGCTCAGTGCCTAGGCCTGGCCCTGGCAAACCTGACTGTTCTYTCCATGACTTCAAGTGCTTTGCTGCTTTGAGGTAGATGCTGATGCACATGCTGGTGTTTTGCTGAATAAGGCACCCTCATGGTTTTCCAGATATCCCCGCTTTCCCTCCACCTCATGCTTGTTCTGCTGGAGAGAACAAGCAGCTTCTGCTCCCTCAGGTTTTGTACCATCATGCTCTGACTTTGCTAATTTACAAGCTTAGCCTTGTCTAAATAGCTTATGTGCTGGAAGGGTTTTTTGGGGTGTCACTAACTCATCCCATGTGTTTGGTACAGCCTGTTCAAAGGTGGTGTCACTAAGCACTCCCTTTACAACAGRGAGTAGTGCACAGTGTGCAGCACAGCTGGGGATGTTCATCTGAGCTGAATTCATTCTGAGTAAAAACCAACAAATCTTTCCTAAGTCAGTGGAGCTCTGCTCTTTATACGAGAAGCAAGTACAGATTAAATTTAGGATAATTCCATCTGCTTTTTCCTACTGTGAGACTAATCCCTGGCATTAAAGATCCTCCAGGTAGATGAGATGCATCTGGAGGGTGACTCACTGGTTTGAGTCAAATACAGCTCAAGCTTGAGTTGCTGCAGGAGGTTGGAGGAGAAAGTGAAAAGGTGTTTGCTGTGAGAGCGTGTGACATCCTGTGTTGGTGTGGATGCAGCAGAGGCAGACAGTCTCCAGTCCCACAGTTTGTGTCCCAGTCTGTGTCCAGTCTGTGTCCCACAGTTTGTGTGGCTCTCTGGTTCTGAAACATCCACAAGTGCTGCAATACCAGCACAGCAGCTCCTAAGGCTTTGCAGGCTGCACCTCCTCCAAGGAACAAGGGCTGAGCAATGTGGTCTGGATTTACAGGGGAGTTAGAGGAAAATATAGAAATCCTTACTGGAAACTTCTGCTCTATCTTACCTGTCCAGTAGGGAAATAATTGGTTAAAGCTTTGTCCAGGGTAACCTGGTAAAAACTACTCTAGACTAAGGGAAGATAGTCGCTCCTGTGGGAATGGACACTGCTGAAATGTGCCTTGAGGGCCTCCTAAACACTGTCAGAGAGCTGGTGTCAGTGRGTCTTGTCTTCTCAGCCATGTCTGTGAGGTTTTTCTAGTCCCCACAAYAAAATGAATCCTTTTAAGTATTTTCACCATTACCCCAGAGTATGCTGGTCATAGTCAGGTTTCTGCCTACAGCCTGTGGGTTACATTCCTATTCCTCTGCCTTTCCTTGGATTTCCCCACTSAATGCAGATTCTGCATCTCAATCTGATTTTTTATTGTGCTTTCCAGACCCTCTGGCTSGGGTAGCCCTGTTAAATCAGGTGATTTGTCTATTCACCACCATTTCCTACTACAACTCTGTCTAAGACAGTGCTTGGATCTTGTTCCTTGCAGGAGCTGAAGAAATTGTGTTCAGAAAAAGTGAATTTAATTAACTTCATTTGGTTTTGTTATTCTTCCAACCCTCGTCACCCCAGCCTCTCAAGCAAAATGTTTTCCTTCGAGCCTGAAAGAAGGAAGGGGAGGGATATTGTTAATTCCAGTTCTGTGTCCCTAGGTGGGACAGCACTCAAATACTACCACTGTCCCTGTCCCTTTACCAGCATTTTTGTCTTCTTTCTCTATGGGTCTGAAGTTGGAAGGATGGAAATGGTGTCTGTAAGAGATGGGAGAAGTCCTCTGTGTTCTCACTGGGAAAGGTTATTGGCAGTTGGCTGAATAACCATCTATTTTCTCTTCCCAGGCTTCCTTTGCTGCGATGCTGAGAAACTGAGTCGTGCTCTGCGTGATGGGTTTGCAGCACGGAGCCCCTGCAGCGTTCTTGTGTCACTTGGGGCGGTAGGTTCCCTCTTCCACAGGGATGGAAATTGGTCAATTAAAGCCTCATTAAAGCCTTTTGGAATATAACACTTTGGCAGTCTCTAAAAAAAAACTGTGTAAAGCACTACACCATTCTCTGCTTAACTCGATTTTGGGTTCATTTGATGCATTTAATAGCCAGAACAAACCGGGGGATCGGCTGGAAGCGAGGGAAAGCCCTGCAGAAACAACYTGGCACCTCTTCCCTGTGAGTGGACGGGCTGGAGGAGGTGCTGCAGAGCTCCCCGCCCTGCCCGCAGCTCCCAGCGCCGCTCGGCCCCGGTATTGGTGCTGCAGCTGGTGTTGTGAATCAGGCCGACGACAAGCGCTTCCTACAATCCGGCTATTTCACTACACCAGGGTTGCATCATACCACTCGCTTCGCTCTTCGCCCGCCTCTGGAGCCCTCCTGTCTCTTCCGGAGCATCTTTGACCGTGCTGTGTTTAACAGACCCCCCCACTTAAGAGACTGATTTGTGCTGGTTTGGGCAGATTAGCGGTTTTRATGAAACAACGAGGTTCTTAAATAAAGCCATTTCTGCTGGGTGTGAGTCTGCTGGCCCATCTGTTGTGAGTGGAAGCTGGTGTCCACTTTGTGGGGGTGTTGCATGAARTGCTGGCTCTTCGCTCGTCCCCGGCTCACCCTTGTCCCTGCTCTCCAGGCTCGAGGTGCTCTGCAGTGCTGCGAGGTGTGAGCACACGGATGCAGACCAGGCTGCCTGTCCTCAGTTTCCCGGGTAAGCGGGCTTGGGTGATCACGACCGTCTGCTCTCGCACAAACAAGGGGGCTGGAGCAAGTCCTCAAAAATCAGGTCAAAATTTGTGTGTGAATGCAAAGGCAGCCAGAGGCTGCAGGGCAGGCAGGTCCAATTTTCCATTAACTTGCAAARCCACAGGGAGCTGAAATTCCAATGGGCTGCCCTCGAATTTTATTGCTGGCCTTGTTTGCTGTCTTTGCTGATCTTATCTGTAACTGCTTTCGTGGCACATGTGACAGGGGCTGCAGGGGTGTTACAGGTGCCCATCCCTCCCCCTGTCCTGCCTGCTGTGGCTGTGGGGTGAGCGGCCATGCAGCTTCAGCTCGTGTTTTGTGTGACGCCAGCAAGGGTTTAAGTGGCTTTAAAATCAGGGATTGGRCTGGGGGGAATTCTGAACCCTGGGTGCTCATGGGTGCTTTGTCCCTGGGTCGGGAGGGGATGGGGGCTGTGGGACTGTGGGCATCTCTGCTGCCTGGTACCAAGAGCTGCCAGTTCCCAGCCCTGGACAGCACGGACATGCTGCCACTGCTCTGTGTACCCTGGCCACTTCCGCCCCCTGGAATCGGCAGGGGCATCCATCAGATCCCTTGATGTCACACTCGCCCCTTCCCCCGGTTTCACTGTGAGATAAAGAGCCCATTCCCCTCCCTGCATCCGGCCCAGCTCAGTGCCACAGGCAGCACCTTGGAGACCAGCCAAGATGATTTGCGAGATGTGACGGGTCTGGGGCAGTATCCCAGGAAAGGACGAGGGTGCGTGGGAGTCTTGCTCCCTTTTTCCATAATAAATCCCTGTGGGAACTGAATGTTCCTGGGCTGGGGCCGGAGGCAAACTCAATACTGCATTTCTCTGCTGATCTGTCCTTGGGACTTAATCTCAAATCCGTTATCGCTGCCCCCATCGAGCGCTGGGAGGCAGTGATGCCCATTACAGTGGTTTTGGTATCCCTTCCAGCTATTTTTTTCCCCCTGACCAGCTCAGGGTGGTTCAAGCTGATTCCTTTCCTCTATTAGTATCGGTGGTGGGTGTGTGCCGGTYGCCTCGCTCCGGTTTTGCGGGGTATAAAGCCGGCAAGCCCCTCTCCACCCCATCCCCACCTGGCAGGCACCTGGGCAGGAGCAATGGCCGAGCTGCCCATCCCAGATCTGCCCCCAGCCCGCTGCAGTGGCCGCTTCACCATCAGCACCCTCCTGGGCATGGAGGAGGGGGGCCGGGGTTCCTACACACCCACCGAGGGCTCCGGCTGCGACAGCGCCCAGCCCACCCAGCTGTCCAGCAGCACCCTCTGCACCAGGACCTTCGGCTACAACACGGTGGACATGGTGCCCGCCTACGAGCACTATGCCAACAGCAAGGGGATGGGTGACCCCAGGAAGGGCAGGCCCTCTCTGGCTGACCTGCACTCCATCCTCAAGGTAACGGGGGGCTTGGCTGTACCCATGGCATCTCCGCTATCCCCTGGCCGTGCAGCTGGTCCCTACRATGTGTCTGGGCTGTGCCACTTTGTCTCCTGCCTCTTGCTGTCGTAACTGGTGCTGTGCTGATTGCACATSCCCTAGAAGGCCCTGGGAAAAGCTGGAGAATCCAGCTGTTTCCAGCTGTGTGYTCAGCTGGAGCATTGCTCCAGGGAYGGCTGGTTGGAGTTCACCCTCACCTGCCTTCCCCTGGTCCTGCAGCCTGACCCCGGGCGCCTCCGCACGCCGGTGTGTGACCTGCAGCAGAGCAATGGCCTGCCAGAGGCTGGACTGGAGGCTGGACTGGAGGAGGCAGAAGGGGAGCCAGGCAGAGCCTCCGTGCCAGAACCTGTCCGCTTTGGATGGGTGAAGGGCGTCATGGTGAGTGTGACTCATCCCGCACGGAGCATCCTCCTGCCCTCCACCCCCTAACCATTTTTATCCTTGCTGCATTTTTCCCAATATCTGTATTTCTTGCAAGCACCTGTGCTCTGAGAAATTCCCTGCCCTCCTTGGCCRGGTGGTTTTCTCTGAGGAGCACAGAGAAATCCCAGGTGTCAATGCCCTGATGGCCAGTTCCCYTCTGTCCCCTCAGATTCGCTGCATGTTGAACATTTGGGGAGTTATTCTCTACTTGCGCTTGCCCTGGATCACCGCCCAGGCAGGAATTGGTGCGTGCTGCAGTTCCCCATGGGCTGGGCAGTGCCACTGGGTCCATCATCCCCCAAACACCTGGGGGTGGTGGGACTCCTGGGGAAGGCTGGGGGCCTGGGGGATGCAGGAGTGAAGCAATGCCCTTTCCCCGCAGCCCTGACATGGCTCATCATCCTCATGTCCGTAACAGTGACCACTATAACCGGCTTGTCCATCTCTGCCATATCCACCAATGGCAAAGTCAAGTCAGGTAGTGTGTTCCCTCCCGGCCACTCTGGGTATCTCTTTATCTGGGGCTRCCCCATGGATGTGAACTCCTGGCATGGGCTGTGAGGTGTGTGGGGACCCCAAAAATGGGGGGAGACAGTAATGCCATGGGGTGTTCCTGCTGCCTCAGGAGGCACCTACTTCCTCATCTCGCGGAGTCTGGGGCCGGAGCTGGGCGGCTCCATCGGGCTGATCTTTGCCTTTGCAAACGCGGTGGCCGTGGCCATGCACACTGTGGGCTTCGCTGAAACTGTCCGGGACCTGCTGCAGGTAAAAAAGTGCCCCTGTCCTCTGGGTCCCAAACCCTCTAGCCCTCCATCTCTCCTCTTCCCCACCATCTCTTTGCACAACCTGTGTTGATTACCAGTATTTGTGTTATTGTTGCATCCCTGATAATCACACAGTGGCWGCTAAAACTCATGGAAAAAACAGTGGTTTGGTAAGGAAGAGAGTTATTCCCCCATTGTGAATTGTTCCYCTTCCCCAGGAGCACAATTCCCTCATTGTGGACCCTACCAACGACATCCGAATAATTGGGGTCATCACTGTGACAGTGCTGCTGGGCATCTCCCTAGCTGGCATGGAGTGGGAGGCCAAGGTAACCTTCACTCCTGCTCACATTACACCCCTGGGCTGGTAAGAGCTGTCCCTGCTGCTCACCAGGCATCTGAGGAGCAGAGGATGCCTGTAGCTCCCCAGAAATGGGTGAGGGTTTCTCCTAATGCATTCTTCACTCTCTCTGTGCTCTTTGCCCACCCCCTCAGCTGGCTCTCTCTGGTCTGGCAGGCACAGATACTGTTCTTCCTGGTCATCTTGGTTTCCTTCATTAATTACCTGGTGGGAACAGTGATCCCAGCCACCACTGAGAAGCAAGCGAAGGGCTTCTTCAGCTACCGAGGTGGGTCCATCACAGGCTGGGGTTACACTGGAGCCTGGCTGGGGTTACACTGGAGCCTGCCTCTTTGCTGCAGCTGGGGGAGATGTTTGCTATGGGAAGGTGCTCCTTGCTGAGAGATGTCATTAAAAGCACCGTGTCCCCTCCTGTGGGGTCCCTGCTGGCAGGACTATCCCTCCAGCCAGTGCTGAGGTGCTTTAGCCAGGAAAAAAGCAGCCAGGAGGCCCCAAATGCTTCTCCTCTGCTTCCTCCCCAGCTGATATCTTTGCTCAGAACTTTGTGCCCAACTGGCGTGGACCTGAGGGCTCCTTCTTTGGCTTGTTTTCCATTTTCTTCCCGTCAGCAACTGGCATCCTGGCTGGGGCCAACATTTCCGGTGACCTGAAGGTGGGCTGTGACTGTTGCTGCCTGAGCCAGCAAAAGTTTCTCAGGGCTCAAGCCCTCTTTTCCCTGGGACTTTCATTTTGATCCAAGCATTAGAATCTATTTTATTTCTTCTGAAAACTTGGGGGGTGGGAGTGTCAGCCATGAGATGCTCTKTGGCTTTATGATACAGTGAGTTAAAATTCCTCTTGTACAGCAGCCACAGATAAACTGCCATGTTAGCAGTGCTGCTGGGAAGTTGTCTTACATATCTCTGCAACTCCCTTGGGCAGGATCCTGCTGTGGCCATCCCCAAGGGCACCTTGATGGCCATCTTCTGGACTACTGTGTCCTACCTGGTGCTTTCYGCCACCATCGGTAAGCAGCATGTCCTCAGGTGCAGTGGGTGAGTGGGCTGGCTCTTGCCCAAAATGGGTGGCCTGGCAGGATGCAGGTGGGTGGGAACCAGGAGCAAGCTGAGGACATGGGCACTGATATCCTGGTGTGAGTGCCACAGGTGCCAGACCTTGTTTCCTGCCCCCACATGTGGCAAAGTCATCCCGGGTGGGCAGCGGAGCTCACAGCATTGCTCAAAGCCATTGTGCAGTGGAGCAGCTCCATGGCAGGGACTTGGGGACTGCCCTACAACAGGATGTGGGGCTGGGCTTCATGAAAGTGTGGAGAGATGCCAGCTCTGCTTTTGCCCCGTGTGTCCCCCCAGGTGCCTGTGTGGTCCGAGATGCCTCGGGCAGCCTGAACGACAGCGTGGCYGTGGGCTCGCCGGACTGCGAGGGACTGGCCTGCAGCTTCGGCTGGAACTTCACCGCCTGTGCCCAACGGCACAGCTGCCGATACGGGCTCAGCAACTACTACCAGGTGCCAATCCCTCAGGGCTGGAGTGGAGGTTGGTGCATCAKGGATTCTGGGGTTCCTGATCCCCTGGTTTTCATGCAGAGCATGAGCATGGTGTCTGGATTTGGCCCCCTCATTACAGCAGGGATCTTTGGCGCTACTCTCTCCTCGGCATTGGCCTGCCTTGTCTCGGCCCCCAAAGTCTTCCAGGTGAGGGGGTGGTGTGTCTGCACACCCCAGCTCCTGTCCCCAAGCTCAGCAGTGGGTGATGCTCCTCAGTGCAGGGCTCTGCAGCTGTGGAGTAAGGAGGATGCTGCTGTCAGCACAGGGCATGTGTCCAGTCTGGCCCTTGCTCTTACRAATGCGAGAGCCACCACAGCACTGCCATCCCATGTCCCTGGCAAAGCCTGCTGTCCCCATGGTGTCTCTGTTTGCAGTGYCTCTGCAGGGACCAGCTCTACCCTCTCATTGGCTTCTTTGGGAAGGGCTATGGGAGGAACAGCGAACCCATCCGTGGCTACATGCTCACCTACGTCATTGCCATTGGCTTTATCCTCATTGGTAAGTGTTTGCTGCCCCAGCACCCTCCTGGAGCTTGCCACCAGCAGGGTGGCTCAGTCCCTGCCATTGACAGCTCCCTCTCCTTCTCCCACAGCTGAGCTCAACGCCATTGCCCCCATCATCTCCAACTTCTTCCTTTGCTCCTACGCTCTCATCAACTTCAGCTGCTTCCACGCCTCCATCACCAACTCCCCAGGTGGGCTGTGCCACGCCACGCCGTGTCCTGCGGCGGCCAGCTCCCCATCCGGCTCCCCATCCCGGCAGCGGCCGCTGTGTGTGTTTGCGTGCAGGCTGGCGACCCTCCTTTCGGTATTACAGCAAGTGGGCCGCGCTCTTTGGAGCCGCTGTCTCAGTGGTGATCATGTTCCTGCTGACCTGGTGGGCAGCTCTCATTGCCTTTGGCATCGTCRTCTTCCTCCTGGGATATGTTCTCTACAAAAAGCCAGGTGCGTGGTGGCAACCTGGCACCGGTGATGCCCCAAAAGTTGTCTGGCCCCACTGCTAATCCATCTTCCCTGTGCAGATGTCAACTGGGGCTCCTCCATGCAAGCCAGCTCCTACAACATGGCCCTCAACTACTCAGTGGGGCTGAGYGAAGTGGATGAGCACATCAAGAACTACAGGCAAGGGCAGCTCACTGCAGTGCTGGGCACAGAGGGAGTGGGATGAAGAGCCAGCTTCTGCCTCCGGGACACCCAGGAAGGCTTTGTGCTCATGGCCACATCCTCACTACCGCCCTCAKTAACCAGGAGTTACAGCAAAATGTGTCTGTCTCCAAAATCCCATGTCTGTGCCACGTCGGCAAAAGTGGAAAGCTGGGCAAACCCTGCCTGCCCCGTACCAGGCAGACACAGACACATCGGTCTCATCTGATATAAAAAGACCAAAGCGTGACACTGGACCCTCAGACCACATAATGTTTTCTCATTCTAAAGAAGCTCTCTATATTTGCCACTGGCCAGGCATGGGAGAAGAGATTTGGCTTATTTCAGAGATGTTCGATGCCTCCAAAGTACCATCCCTCACCCCATTTTTCCCCTTCCTGCAGACCACAGTGCCTGGTGCTGACTGGCCCACCCAACTTCCGCCCGGCGCTGGTGGATTTTGTGGGGACCTTCACCAAGAACCTCAGCCTGATGCTCTGCGGCAATGTGCTGATTGTGAGTCACCTGCAGAAGCTGGTTGGTTCCTTGTCCTGGGGGCTCTGGCCACCTGTCAGTGGTGGGCTGGGAAATCCAGTTGTATCCTGGTGAGCTCACAGGGTGGAGATTGAAATGTGCCTACTTGTGTGCTTCTGCTTGATGAAATGTGTCAACTGGAGGGCTCTCCGAGCTGTTAAGCAATATTGGTGAAGCATCGGGATGTGGGCCAATTAATTCAAAAGATTTGGAAGAATGAAGTAGTTGCTCAGAGGACAGGTGGGTCCTGCAGCCCTGAAGTCTCCAGAGTAATTGAGTGCAGTAAGAACCAGCTCATCTGCACCCACAGGACTGTTGAGATTGTGTGCACTTGCTGTCGATTGCCTGGATTCACTGGTTTTCTTGCTGGGATTGTAACCTCCCATGTGTGCAGTGGTTGCATCCACCTCTTGCCAATGATTTGGGAGGAGACGAGCTAGAGGTCCTTGGTGGATGGGGCTGCCTGAGCTCCTGCTCCCGATTCCTGCAGGGACCACGGAAGCAGAAGATGCCGGAGTCCCGGCTGATGGCAGAYGGCCACAGTAAGTGGCTAATGAAGAGGAAGATCAAGGCTTTCTACACAGATGTGGTGGCTGAGGATTTGAGAAGTGGTGTCCAAATGCTCATCCAGGTACAGCCATCATTGGCCTTCAACCAGCAAGGTCCYTCTTCTTTGTCACAGCTTGAGGGGGCTCTGACCCCCCTCCACAACCTCCAGGCATCCCCCTTTGTGTTGCTCCCCCACAGAGTGGACTGACACSACTTGTGTCCGTCTGTCCCTGCAGAGGGGTCTCATGGGGACATCTATCTATAGGCTGCTGGCCTTGGGAAGATGAGACCTAACATCTTAGTGCTGGGCTACAAGAGGAACTGGCGGACAGCATCTCCACAGAGCCTGGAGGACTACGTGGGCATCCTGCAGTACGGCCATGCTGGCTCCTCCCCGTCTCGGGGGCACTGGCACCTGGTGGTGGCCCTGTGGTTGCTGATGGCTGCAGCTGCGTGTGCAAGGTCAGCTGGGCTGGCAGTGCCACCCCTCCATTAACTGCGTTCTCCTCCCTCCTTCCAGTGACGCCTTCGATTTCAAGTATGGTGTGTGCTTAATGCGGATGAAGGAAGGGCTGAATGTTTCCCGAGTGCTGCAGGCACATGGTAAGTGGTTTTGGGTGGCCAGGGATGCTCAGAGACATGCTGGAGTTGTGGGATGTGCCAGGCAACACCATGTCCCAAGATGAAGGTCACAGTCTTGGCAGGACATCACTCCTGTGCTGAGATCAAAGGGGATGGGGACAGTGATGCACTGCTGTGCTGCCCTTGCTCTTYTCCTCCCTCCTCAGTTAACCCCACGTTCGAGGCAGCAGAGCACCCTGAGAATGGCACTGGCAGCAGAGCAGCCCTAGGCACTGGTAGGTTGGTCCCAGCTTGTGGCTGCTCAGAGCACCCCCAGCTCTGAGGATTATTTTGTGGAAGGTTCCAGGGTTTCAAGCACTGATGGGGAGCAGGGCTGCGACCAGGAGGAGGTGGTGCCTTCTGTGGCCAGTGGTGCCCCTTTCTAACACCAGAACCCTCTTGCCCTGGCAGTGGACCCCACCACCTCGGCCAGTGARCAGCAGGCAAGCACCATCTTCCAGAGCCAGCAGGGCAAGAAGACCATTGACATTTACTGGCTCTTTGATGACGGAGGTAAAGTTCACCTTCCACCTGTCCAGCTAATGTGARCCCAGCACCGCCACCGTGGTGCYCAGGAGGGCTGAGTCCCTGCTGAAYTGGGCCAGGCCATGCCTAGCCTTTGGCATCAAGGAAGCACTGGGGCTCACCCAGGGGTCACTGATGGTGACCATTGGGTGTTTTGGGGACAGGTCTCACTCTGCTCATCCCCTACCTCCTGGGGCGCAAGAAGMGGTGGGGAAAGTGCAAAATCCGTGTATTTGTCGGTGGGCAGATCAACAGGATGGACGAAGAGAGGAAGGCGTAAGTGCTGGTGGCCACTGAACCTCTTACTCACTTGCCCACTGCTACTGACTCATGGGTGGTGACAGGAGCTGCTTCCCATCCTGCTGAGCCCCCTCTCAGTTTTTGCCTTAATGGGATCTGTGGGCTTTGACCTGGCTGCTTTGCCTTTTTCTCTGGAAATCGATGTGGCTGCAGAGTGGGTAAACCCAAGAGTGCAAACTGAGGCCAGTGGCAGGGTTTTCTACTGTGGCAGCTCCCTGTCAAGCTACTATTCTCTGCTAATTTTGGGAAAATGTGTCCTTTCCCTCTGTCAGGATTGTCTCTCTGCTGAGCAAGTTCCGCCTCGGCTTCCATGAAGTCCACATCCTCCCTGACATCAACCAGAAACCCCGGCCAGAGCAGTAACCATCCCCTTCCCCCTGTCCYGCCAGCACCCCCAAATCTCTTCCTTGCCCAGACCCTCTTCCTTGGCACTGTCTGCTTGTGTTGCAGCATCAAGAGGTTCGATGAACTCATCGCTCCCTTCAGGCTGAACGACGGCTTCAAAGATGAGGCCACAGTGAATGAGATGAGGCAGGGCTGTCCCTGGAAGATTTCTGATGAGGAGGTCGAYAAAAACAGAGCCAAGGTAGCGCCATTGCGGGGGAGCTCCTGCAAAGGGTCTCCTACTTTTTAAACAAAATTCACTTCTTCTGGGAAGCATTATTTTGTTTCTCAATGCTCTTTGCTCTGCAGTCACTCCGACAAGTGAGGCTGAATGAGATTTTGCTGGATTACTCACGGGATGCAGCACTCATAGCCATGTAGGTGCCAGCAATGCCTGTTTCTTGCCCCATGGGAATGGTCCCTTTGGATGTTCACCCCTCCCTGGRCAGGGAGATTCTGCATAGACACACTGATGCTRTGGTGGGATGGSRMCACACCACAGGGAAAARCCCTTGGAAGACACCAAGGGCTCCRGCCTKGGTCCTGTCATGGGGRWGGATGTGGTGTTGCCCTTTTTTAGGGTAATAACCTGCAATGGACTGAGAAAGGGGCTGTGGCCAGGCTCTCTGCTGGCCCTGCCTCACGCCCTCACTGTTTTGCAGCACTCCACCCATCGGCAGGAAGGGCCGCTGCCCCAGCTCCCTCTACATGGCCTGGCTTGAGACCCTCTCGCAGGACCTGAGACCCCCCGTCATCCTCACACGAGGAAACCAAGAGAATGTGTTGACCTTTTACTGCCAATAAAACCTCCTGGATCCTTGATGCCTTGGGATGTGAWTTTTTCAGGCCAGTTTTGATCTCAGAGCACACTTCTCTGGGAGTCTGGGGGAGCAGCAAAGACACGGTGGTTACCAGGCACAGCTGCCACCCTCTCACAAACACCTGTTCAGCCCATCTCTGTAGGGTGTACATTAATAAACAGCAATGCCAGTCCTGCAGTGCAGGTACTGCTCTGGCCTGGGGTTAGCCAGAGGTGGGTCTGGTGAGTTCTGGGGTCCTGCACYCCCAGTAGAGCCCAAGTGATGTGCAGGGACTAAACACTGGCTCCAGCAAAGCCACTGGCCTGGGGTGGGAACAGCCCCAGGGGCCAGGAGCAGGTCAGCACCAAGCCCAGGGGCTGCAGGGCATGTCCCCTCAGGGACAGGGACAACAGCCTGTTCGAAACAACTGAGCAGCAGCAAAGTGTCACCTTGGTGACACCTCAGACTGTGATGCCTGGCTGCAGATGCAGGTCCAGCTCCTAATGGAGACAACAATAAACCACCCCAACCAGGACATTTCTGGAGCAAATGGCCTCACGCGAGGCAGGACTGCAGCTCATCTCCAAAACCACAACCCAGGTCCCCTTGCTGAGCTACAGAAGAAAGACACAACATTCATTCCCTTCAAGAGTTACAGAATTTACTGATAATCACCACCAGGATTAAAAGTGTCAGTAGAAAAATAAAATGTACAGCATTTTCAATCATACAAAGATTTGTTCATGACAGCTGAAGCTGTGAGAGGAAGCCAGGTGGGAGCAGGGGGGATGTCACACATAGGGAGCAGGACCACAAGCCTCGGCTGAGGTCTGAGTGGGTATTCCTCCAGGGCAGGTAGATTCTCCAGAAGGTGTTTTCTTAACCAGCACATTGGCTGGGCTCCCCAGCAGAGGCTCACAGCACTGCCAAGCCTGRGACACCTCAGTGTTGATGTTTTTGCCGGCTCTTTGCAGTTTTTGGCAAGTTTGACTGAGCAAAGTCTACCAATACCTGCTGGAAACTGAAGGGATTCCTCCATGTGCCTCACTTGGAATAAAGGAATGGAAAGGGAAGGCCAAACCAATGCGGGGAGGAAACTGCCACCAGTGCTTCAACTGCCATCTGGTCCTTCYACTCAAGACTAGTCCTTCCTGTTTAGCTCTGGTTTTACTGCAGAGGGAGGCTGCCAGCAGCAGCCAGGGGAGTGCAGGATGCTCTGTGAGCACCAAGGTGACACAAAGAACTCACCCCCTGTGCTAATACCTGTCAAGACAAATCAGCTGATTGTTCACTTTTTATGCAAGAAYTCCCTGAAAATTTCACAGCATCCAGGCATACAGAAACATTGCCAGCTCCAAACACTCCAAACAGGGTCAAGCTGCCAACTCAAGTAAACCAGAACCTCCTCAAAACAGAATTAGGGAGATCCCAAGGGATARACAAGAGGAGGCTTTCAGTTCACCCAGCACTCAGTGATTTTATCGAGCMATTTTTCACTTGTTCTGAGCTCTGTAACAGCGCCATTTGTGTCCTGCACCCCTCAGCTCTGSTCCTGCAAGGAAACCTGCTCTTTCTGTAGCAAGGGGCACATGAATAAAGTGCTTTCTCAGTTGCAATCAGCTTAATGGCTACTGAGCAGTGCCAGGCACCGGGACAGGGTAAWGGAAAGCACAGCAGGTGCTTGGGACACTGGTTTCTGGTGACACCTGAAAGGTAAAGCCAGCCAAACCTACCCAATCTAAGTTTCATAAGATATTTTTAATCCAGCCAGGAAAACACAGGATAATTCCTGAAAATTAACATGTGCATTCTGTACATGTGCTGAAATACACAGTGAGAAGAGGGAAAAGAAAAAAGCTTATTTTCATTGTTTCTGTCCTGGCASGAAGACTGGCTCTCTACAAGCAGCAGAGCACACAGGGCCCTCCACAGATCCAGGGTTTAGTATATGTCACACCACTTGGACCTCACCCACCTGAAGAGAAAGATTCACATTAAATTCTTTCCTAAAATGCACATCTATATTCCTTGAATTAGCATGGGCTAAAATTTAGAGTAATCTCAGTAAGCAGCCCCTGGAAAACACCTCTCACCATCGACAGACAACTTCTGGAAAGTCTGTGCTTAGAGAAACCCTTTTCCATYACAAACACAGGGCCCTGCTGAAGGATCACAGAATCAATTTAGCTTAAAAAAGCCCTCTAAGATCACGTCCACGCTTCGACTGATCAGCGCCTCATCATCTAGACCATGGCACTAAGTGCCACATCCAGTCATTTCAGCCCTGAGGACATGGGCTCATGGTAGATAAACAGCTTTAGRAAATGCTGTAGGTACAAAAGCAGCCAATTTGGAAACCAAAGGAATACAATGCAGACACAGATGGGAACTGTCCCCTGACAGGCTGGACACAGACAGTGCTTTCCCTCCACACTGTGTGAGCTAGGAATAAACACAGACCACAGCAAACCCTTGGGGTGGCTACACTGCCCACCCACATCCCTGGGATTCAACCTCAGTTTCCCCAAAGAACTAAGCCCTCAGGAAGCACTCAATTAGCTGCTCAAGTGCCCCAGGCACGTAGCACAACTCTGACACGAGCACAGAGCTACCAATTAGTTAAGTCACTTAAAACCAAAACAAAATAAAACAATTCACGAGGAGACAGTACTGCCTGTATTGGGGCTGTGTTCACATGAACACAGGAATCACCCAGGCTCCTGCCAGGAGCCTTGCAGCTCTCCCAGCCCCTGGCATTCTGTTGGCTGGATGCTGAAAAYGCAGTGCACTCCCCACACTGGGGACACCCCAGGTCACAATCCAGCCTGGCCATGCAGCTCTCAGCAGCAGCACAAGGRATTKTATCCAAGCTGGCCAGCACCATTTTCAGATCAGTGCAGACACCCAGTTCCACTGCACCAAYGTGAACAGCATCAGCAAGTCAAAGGAGAAGAGGGACATTTGAAAACACAAGCCTCCTTCAAAGCCTGAGGAGAAGCCTTGCACACACACATGCACACCCTGGGATTTCTGGAGCACRCATTCCTCTGTGCTTTGCCTCTGGGCAGAACATTCACAGGGCCCGAAAGGCTTCACTGTAATAAAATTCACAAAAAAATCTRTATTTTTAATACCAGTCGTTTCCCCTGTGCAGCATTTACAGCCAGAGCTCCCAGACACAAATTTGCACTCTCATCCATCTAAAACGAGTTTTCCTTTTGCTGTCCCCTAGTCCAATATGGCTATGACCTGGTATTAAGAAGTTTGGGACAGGAAGAAAACGAATTAATTTTTAATTTAAAAAACTGACATTAAAAGAGCTTCAGGTTCACTGAAAACAAAGCAACAATAGGTCAAAGCAATGAGTGAGCTCTGAGGACACCATGTCACTCTGGTTCTTCCTACCCCAGCACAGCTGGTGTCACATCTCAGTTATGTTCCATTACTACAAYTCATCACTGGTGAAAGGTACCCGGGTCTCCTCCTCTGGAAGCCGTTTTCCTACCCTCCAGAGAAATAAAGTTTCACTTGGCACTTAATGTTACCAAAAAGTAACAAAATTCACAATTTTTAAATTTCAAGCCACGCTGGAGGAAGGAGCAAGCCCTCCCAAATTCCTTAAGTCGGTGGAAGAAGCACAAGGCTGGAGATGTGCTCCCTGTGATTTGTTCTGAGGCAGTGGGTCCTTCRCCCCCACTCTGGTTTGTGTTCTCCAGCCTCTCCAGAGGAGCTACAGAGTGGCCAAAATGCGCAGGAACGAAACCACCACCACACAGAATGTCTGGCCCACGCCAAAAATGAGGGCCTCAAAGGGAATCATTTTTTTCCCCGCAGCTCTGTAAACTCCAGCAATGGCAGCACCTGTGGAGAGTGGGAAAAGCCGAGACATGAATGTGAGACAGCTGTTCTGCCACGGGAATGAACGGGCAGCCTCAGGATGAGAGACTGGGGCGGTAACACAGGGGTCTGAACCCCTCCCTGCACACCAGCAGGCAAGAATGCTGGGCTGGGGATGTGTGACAAACCTCAGCCAGTAACTAGTGTATGCTGGTGACTGTGGGTGAACTGGTGCTGAGACTCTGCTGAGGCCTCCAGCAGATATGGGAGTTGAGGTGGTTTGGGACATACCCTTGTCACAAGATCCCCCACCMACAACCCACAGGCTGTAAACATTACCCAGTTCTGGGCACTGAMACCAAACCTCTGAGAAACTTTCCTTCACGTGCTCAGAAATCTGAAAGCCCCTTTGGCTCTGCACCCGCTGAGCACGTTTGATATGCCCGACACAGGGCTCGAGATGGGGTATGGTCCATCTCGTTCAAACGTGGGGCAAGGGGGAAACAGAGCCAGAACGTTAATCTCCGTCCCGAGGMACACTGCCATTCCACGCGCTCCCARAGACAACCACCGATMACCCGACAGACACTGCCGGGCACTTGCCGTACTTGTGAGGGTGCCGGCGGTGATGGGTCCCACGATGCCCATCAGCAGAACGCTCACGGACATGAACCTGCCGTACTTGTGGTGCCGGAGCGTGAAGAGGGCGAGCAACGCGGCCGGGACGTGGAAAGCGAGGGAGGAGACGAGTGCCCACAGGAAGACGCCGTACCACATCTCTGCGGAGAGAAGGGCTGTGAGGGCGGCCCGGGGCCCGCGGGCCTCMAGCGGCCCCGGCGGGCAGGCCCCGCTCCGAGCAGGGAGATACCTGGGAAAGTGGAGAGCGGGCTGGAGTAGGTGGTGGTGCCATTGCCCACGCGGGGTACGAGGCGAAGGCTGAGGATCTGCTGCAGGAGCCCCCCGCCACCGCCGCCCGCTTCGCCRCCCTCCATCCCCGCACCCGCCCCGCCGCCGCCATCCGCCACCTCCTCTTCCGCCCGCCTCCTTCCGCCCGTCTCAGCCAATGGGAAGCGTTGTTCGCTGACAGACAGGGCCTATCGCCAATCACCGCCGGCCTCCGGGCAGCCGGGCCCCGCCCCGACCCCGCGCTGCCATGGGAACGGCTGTGTGCCGCARAGAATGCTGGGAGYCCCYGGCGGGGCTGGCGGGACGCTCTGGCCCCCTGGAGGTCTCTCGTCGCTGCTCCCTGCGCGCGGCGCCGCCTCGCAGGCGCGGTTGTTCCTCCTGTCCGCCAGGGGGCGCGCGCGGCAGGCAGCGGCGCTCTGGGCGGCGGCGGGCGCGCGAGGCGGCGGGCCGGGGCTGCACCATGTCGGAGTCGGAGTCGGAGCAGGAGTCGGAGCAGTACTCCTCGGCCGAGGATGACGACTATGTGCCCTCAGGTGAGTGGCGGCGGGCGGGAGCCGGTGGTACCTGCGGTCCCGGCGCTCACTGTCTGTGCTTGCAGGTGCGGAGTACAGCGAGGATGATGAGAGCGAGCTGGTGCGGGAGGAGGAGCCGGCGGGCAGCCCCCGGGCACCGCGCGGCAGGAGGAGTCCCCGCCGCCCCGGCAGCAGGTACGGCCGCGGGGATCCGGCTCGGGGCTGGCGCTGTGCGCTGAGGGGCGGAGGAACGGGAAACGCTGTTCTGCGTTCCGGTTTAGTGGTAGGAGCGGAGAACCTCAGGCCCCATAGACATCGTGCCTGAAAACCTTTTCCGGCAGGAGTTGTTTATATKAACCTTTTTAAGTGCAAAGCACGCACGTACGGGGGGTTCTCCCATTGATATAAGTATGTAGACAGTTTAGCTGAGGTTGGTTTCTCTCTAGCCCAAGTTCTCCTYCCCTCCTGGTTCCTGCATTATCCCAAAAGCACAGGACTCTGKAATGGTYTGGGTTGGAAAGGACCTTWAAGTCTGTCTTGTTCCACCCCCCTGCCATGGGCAGAGACACCTTCTGCTACACCAGATGGCTTCAGAGCTCCATCCARCCTGAGCTTAAACACTTCCAGGAGTGGGGCAACCRRAGCTTTCCTCACCAGCCTGTTCTAGTGTTTCAGCACGTTTGATATTATGTACTCCCAGAAACACATGCACACAGGCCAGTTCACTCCAGGGGCAYTGCCTGCACCAGTCTTGCTGCATTTTATGAGCAGCAGCATCTTTTAATAAGATACATACACTCCCAAGGTTAAGAGAGAACCTCCCAGACTGAATACCTTAGTGAAAATATTAAATACTGCATTGCTTCACCCAAGCTTACAGTTTAACTCTGGAATAGTGTTACAGCAGCTCCGTATACATTTTTTCTTCTTTTTTTGGCATCTGCTTTCAGAAAAAGGAAGAAAGGCGGTCTCTTGCTAGAGCCAGATGAGAAAGAGGAAGAAAAGGCTCAGCAGAATGGAGAGGATCAGAAAGAGGAGGAAGTGGATAATGTAGAGCAAGTAGAAAGAAGCAGAGAAGAAGAAGAAAAAAAGAAAGAGGATGCTCTTTGGGCCAGTTTCCTCAGTGATGTAGGACAGAAACCCAAAGCTGCCACGCCAGTGACACAAACCAAGAAGGTAATGGGGACCTGGCCTGCACCCAGGGAGTGTGGGAAGGGCCTGAAGGTTTAGAGCACACTGTCTTGGTTCTGGCTGCTATCAGGTGTTAGACAGAGCTGRGAAGAGGCTGGCTTCGCCCCTGCCCCCTCTGCTTTTTAAGACTGGCATCCCCTGATGAGCCAGACTGCAAGATGCTGGTTTCCTTCCAAAGGGAGATCTGTGATCTGTCTATGCTGCTTTTGGAGCTGTTTGGCAGCATCTCAGAGTGTCCCACACAGCTCTRTTGGCTTTTCTTCCTGGTCCTGGATTCCTCTTGTGACACAGGAATGATGAGCTCTGGTCAGAGTTGTGCTTGTGGACATAGCTCTCCCTGAGACTTGTGCCTTTCTTAATGCTTTTTTAAAAAAAAAGGGGGAGGCTCTGTGTGTGTGTGAGTGAGTGAAAGGGGAAATGAGAGAGGCCTGTGTTGGCATCTCTGTGCTTCCACCCTCATACCGTGAGGGGATCTGGAAGGTGCTGCATGTTGCACATTTGTAGCAAGACTGAATCTGACTTTCTTGTGTCCTCTGTAAGCCCCAGTAAGGTGTTCTCAGTCAGCAGAGGTTTCTCTGGAGAGAGAATTCTGTGTGTGGTAGGTGTTTGAAAGAATTTGGTTCTCAGTAAAACCAAGTGCAGGTGTTTGCCTTTCACAGCCTTTCATGCTTAAGGTGGTAGAAGCAAAGAACATACCAAACCTGAGCCTCTGTTGCTAGAATTATAAGTCTGGAGGTTTTTAAATAGTCAGCCAAAAAAAGTGTTCGGTAACGGAAGTCTGGAGTCTGACTGGTCAGTCTGACTGTGTGAAGCTTCTTTCTATGACTGTTGGAAGGTTGCAGAGTAAGTATAGCTGTGTAATATTTGACTGCAACTTTTGGAAGAAGAGTCCTTTCATCTTAGCCCTCCTGCTTGTCCTTATTACTGGCTGAGCAACTGCGTTAAAGGTTACAGGTAACTGAGTTACTGGKTACAGGTAAAGTCAGAGGGAAGAAGAGAAGTGAATGTTTTCTTCTGAGCAATTCCACGTTATGGGCAGGTTTCTGAAATGTGAGATGTCTTTGAAAGTTCCTCCATAGCCTGGAATAATTAATGGAGACATGCAGTTTGTTCTCTTTGTGAACTTCTAAACTTGGGCTTGCAGTGTCTGCTTGAAGATCTCTGTGCTGTGTGGTTGATTTAGAGCAAGAATTTGGGTTCTGTTTTAGTAAGTTACAGTCTGAGTTTTTTATGTGTGCTTTTAGAAGCTGTGACTGAGTAAATTAAGAGGCATTGTTGACAAATTGCTTAATAAAGATTTTCCCTTCTCAATTTAAAGAGGTCTTATTGACAAGTGTGAAGATCAGCATTGCTTTTTCTGCTGTTGGGTTGTGTTCTYCTCTATTCTTGAGTAAAAATAAACATACTTTTATGGAATTCATCCTGGCAGCTTTACTAGCTGGTGGTGTTTAGTTTGGGAGAACCAAGTCTCCAGGCTTTTTCTTGCTTTCTGAACCACTGCAGTGTGTTCTTGCTYCTTCCTACATTTATTACAATTTCACTTTTGTTTTGAGTTTGTTTTGATCCGAGAGCTTYACTGAGAGCCTGGAACAAAAATGGGGAATTTCACTCTGGTGGAAGGGGTATTTATTTCCTTTTCCTTGTCTGTGGGTGACTTGCTTTGACTACCAGCCTTTACTGCTGTGCTACCCAAGGTCTGTGTTGGGCCTTCAGCCCTTTGGAATGATGATTTGGCTTAGCTCCACAAATGCATTATTTTGCTTTCTCCTTCATGTATTTTGTAGGCTGAAGAAGAGAAGAGTGGAAATAASCCTCAGGAGAAGCCAAAAGATTCAGGAAAAGTGACAATTACCAAAACATTCGATTTTGCTGGTGAGGAAGTCAAGTAAGTTGGCAGATGTGATGTGTCCACTGTGGGCCCAGTGCAAACTGGGTGCTGCAGTGCTGGGGGCAGGCTGGAGCTGGGCTCTGAAGCACAGTGGGTCTTCCCTTTCCTTTACACTGTTGTTTTTGTTTATTGTGAGCACATATAGACCTCAAGGAAAACAAGGCCAAGATTTTCCTGCCTGAGAGCTGCAGAGTATCCTTATGTAGTATATGCAGACCTCAGTCTTTGCTCAACTTCAAAACATTTGTAAACCTAATTCGCTTAGGCTTCCCCATCTGGCCAGTGTTTATGGTGGCACTGTCACTGTGACAAGGAAGGAAGCACATCTGGTCTCATGGGGATGAAGGCAACATATTTTATTCCTTCAGGCTAGTCCAGATCCTGGGCTGAGGGCAGGATATTGGCTGGCACTTTCCTTGGTGATGTTCACAATCCATTACAAAGATTTGCAGGCAGATAGAGGTGTTTTTCTGAGCAGGCTAACAGCTGAATGCTTTTGCCTATGAAACAGCTGCAGCAAAGGGAATGGGCTGGCTAAAATCATGCTTTAGGCTGAGTTTGGCTTACAAGAAGCCTCTCAGGGTGTGCTGCAAGAAGGACCGGGTGTTTTATGACTGAGGGGCCTGGTCCCACTTGAGGTCTATGAAGAACCTACCCTGTAACCTGCTGGTTCTTAACATGGGGGATTTTATTTTTGTGTAGCATTAAACATGTTTTTGACTAACTTGGCCTGTTGTTGTGTGACAGCAGGGGGCAGCAGTTCCCAGCAGTAACACCCAGCCTAAATCTGGTGGAGGAGGCAGAGCTGGGGTTTCTGCTCCTTTTGCTTTTCATGTTAGCACTGCAGCCTGAGCTGTTTGAAAAATCTGAGAAGAGCTGTGAGCCATAGTAGGGACTTTGCTATTTCTCTGGGAAAGCCAGACTGTAGGAATCCCCTTCATTCACTGATGAACCTCATTCCCTTCATTCACTGGCCTTTGAAACGTTGGTTACCTTATGTGAACAGAAGTTGTTCAGGGCTCTAAGGATGCTGAATTTATGCTTTTGACWCTAGTATCTTATCTGTAGTTTCTTAAGAACTATAAAGAAAAGACATATTTTCTTAACACCAGTAGCTTTTCTAGTGTCCTTTGTACTGCTCACTGCTGACTATTTTCCCTTGGGAAACTGCAGAGGAATCACTAGAAATTTCTTCCAATTTTTGATGAAATAAGCAATAGCTGGAGCCTGGGTGACAATGAGACTATAATTCTACAAGCACCAATGCTAATGCATATTTTGTTTACAGCATTTATTGTACCAATAACTTMCAGAGCCAGCAACAGAAGGTTTTACAGTGAGGTCTGAAACACCTTTTTCTGCTGGTATCAGAGTTAAAATAAAGTTATGTTCTTTAGCTTTTTGATAACAGAAAAATACTTTTTTTGTTCCCTTGTTTTTTGTGATATGGAAAGCTGATGCTTTTGTGTTGTTTGCTACATCTTGCTTCTCTAAATGGGTTACACTTTTAGCTGTGGGTAGGATACAGGGTGGGGGGGAGCCACTTGCTACTCACAGCTGCTGGTACTTTCTCCTGATGGCAGTAGGTGAGGGCCAGAGGGCTGCTTTTGTTTTTTTTATACTAGGAGGAGGTTGTCTTTGCACCACCCCAACGTCTGCAAATATTCTGAATACCAAACACTGAGTTCCTTGCCTGGGGAAGCAGCTGGCAAATTGTTGGTTATAAAAGGCCAACACATGGTATTTGTGTGTGTGTGCATTTGTGGACTGAAGGAATTGAAATGAGAGCTGTCTCTGTCGCTTTCCTTTCTAGATGGTTTGAGGCTACTGTTGAGTGTTGTTCTTTTGAAAGCTTGAGAAGAATTTAGATCAGTATTTAGGCAGTGAAAGATTCAGGGCATAAATTTTCACAGTCTGCTCACTGAAGCTCTAAACAGAAGATCATTTAGCCCTGATCTCCTGTTGCAGAGCAATTTATTTTTTCCTGCAAGAAGATAGTATGATCTTTCTTGCCTGATTAGAGTAGCAGAAGTGTCTTGAAAGTGGTCTCCAGCTATACTGGAATAGTAAAAGGCCTTCATGTTAGCAAACTCCCCTGTAGGTTATTGCTGCATGTAATGTCTGTTTTGATGAGTCCATGCTTTTATGCTGAACTTTAGGTTCACAGTGTTAAAAATTAACAATTACTAAATGAAGATTTTAATTTAGTGGCTTTTAATTTTAGAAAATACGTTATATAAGTTTGCCTTGTAAAACTAAAGCTGTTGAATCCTGGAACTAGAAACAGTCTTAAAGTGATTACAGTGCTTTCCAGTTGGGTTTTTTTGTCTGCTTTTCCTGMCTCGCTCATGTTAAATAGCAGCAGGTGACTGTCACCCAAATGGCTGTAATTGTGGGCAGCAAGAGCAATTTGCAAAGGCAGTTCAGCATCTAAATGGAAGTTCAAGCCATTTCTCCCTGGCAGAGGAGATTGAAGCTCCTTTGAAGCCTCTRGTTTATGAACTTGTCTCACAATGCAAGACATGTGTTTGCATTAATAGGGAATTGCATCCCTAGTGCCAGGATTTAACTGCTGCGATTTGTGATTGCTTGTTTTCTCTTTGGCACTCCAAAAGGGTTTGGTCTTTGGCTTTCTTTAAATCGCTGCTGTGCTCTGTGCATCAAAATGGTTCTTCTGTGTTCTTTCCATGAAAGTCAATTTTATRTCCAACAGGGACTGCAGCAGAGTGGAGGTCACACACATGGAGCTGCTCGGGCCCCCTGGTGTTAGTGTGACAACATGTGAGGGAAGAGCAGAGTGAGGTTATTGATTGCTATCAAGTATAGATTGTACTTGGAAACATCTTAATTTGTCTTGCGGGAAGCAAAACGATGTTCAGAGGAGAAATGGTGCCTGGATTGTGTGTTAATTCAAGAATGGGAGAGCAGTGTTCAGCACCCCGCTTCATTCATACACCGCAAATTCCAAGTAAAGGTCTCCAGAATAGAAGCTTTGCATTTCTGTGCACATGYTTTGTTCCTGTGGTTTAAAGCCAGAGCTTTACACAGGTTATTGTGGTGGGAATGCTTTCCTAGTACTGCAGATTTGCTGTGCTCTACTGATGGGGYTGTGTTGTGCTGGCAAAGCTGTGGCTTGTGCTGCTTCAGTGACCATGGCTGCTTCCCTGTGTGTGTGAACCATGCAGCCAAAGCAAAGGTGTAGCAAGGCTCCACTCTCCCTCTGTCACTKGGGAGAGCCCTGCTCTGTTCCTGTAATCTGCCAAGGTGTTCCTGTCATAGCTCCCTTTACTTTCCCACAAGAATGTCTTCTCCAGGAATGGTGGTCTGGGATCCAGGATTCCCTGCARGCTGGGCGGTGACTTTTTCAGCAGAAAAAGCTAAGGTGAAGTGGCAGAGAGCAGGTTCTTGTAAGGAGGCTTGTGTATGCTACTGAAAGCCCTTTCTTGGCCAGTACCCTGTGTCTCTGTACCAGGATGCCATTGACGATGGGAATTGTGCAGGCAGGGCTACAGGTCAAGGACAGAGTGTCTTTTTTTGGTGTCCTGTGAGGTCATCGAGGTTTAACTTAGGCCTGGTTCTGGGGGATAATGATGCCTGAGCCCAGTCTGATGTGTTGTCTGGGCTGCTGTACTCTTCACCTTGGTGAAGAAGTGTGGAAGGAAAATCCTCATGCTGATGTTGTATTTCAAGGGGAATGGGTAAAAAGAGCAGGGAATTGACTCCCGCAAGTCTCAAGATTTAGATCTGGCACAGAGAGCAATTTTAAAAACRTGTAATTGTCCATCTGTGTTCTTGCTCTGTGATCTCAGCATGGCCCAGTCAGACTTGTCAAACTAACAAGCAGTGAGAGAGCATGTAACATCATTAACTCTCTCCTCACCTTGTGATGCTTTTCAGGGATCTGGGTGGATGAAGCAATGCAAGGGTTTGGCAGCATGCTCACACTTCTTGTTGGGTGTGAATTTTGGTCGTTTGTTTTGTGCTCATGGGGTTTTGAGCAATGCTGAGTGAGGCATAGAAGGTTTTAAAATCAGGAGGAATATGAGGAGTTTGGGTGGGCATCTCCTGATGTTGTATGTGGTGTGGTACACATCAGATCAAGGTTGATGTGCTCGATGTCTTCCGTATGTGCTTTTTTAAAAATCTTTTTCTGTATTTCTTATACCTGTGMGTGAGAAGGCAGGTGAGCATTACCAGGATTTGTATCTTAAAGCCTGATATTGGGAAAGCCCTGCTTCTTTTCCAGGTGAATAGCAAKTGCTCCACAGCTTCCACCAGATGAGTCGGACAGGTGTTGTCAGGCTARATGTGGAAGACAATGAACTGAACAAATAGGAGCAGAGGAAGAAGTCACTCATGATGTGCTTTTTGYAAGGCTTTGACTGCAGCAGCAAGGAATAGTTAGGAAAAGTAAGACAAATGAATTTCAGTGGCTCTTTGAAAAGCCATTCTGAAGCTTAGACTCCTTGAGGACTTCCGTTTTGTGTTGCTGACTGCTGGTGCCAGATGTCCTTAGGGTTTTATCCTCAGTCCTCCTTGGCTAAGGTGTTCTAGAGAAATGTGTTCTAACCACTTCCTGGTGACTTACCCCTTTCTGAAAGAGGCTCGCACAGTGCAAAACCTYGGCTTTTAAGATTTTCCCAGAAATTTAATCTGAACGGTAGAAGCCTGGGTTTGATGCTGTGCAATGATAAGACAAATCAAACCGTCCAGAATTACTTGTATTATCAATGTGACCACTGTTTAGAGGTGGCAGACTAAAAAGTGGGTAGTTGCTTTTCTACCAACAAGCACCAAAATGCTGATCTTGGTATAATGGAGTGTAGGCAGCAGCCTGCTTCTACCCCCTTATGCTGTTGTTTTTCTTAGAGGTCAAAACATGCCTCAGCTATCCACAGTTTATATTGGCTTTTTCCAATTTAGAAAACAACTATTGATTTTTTTTTTTAAAGCCAGTAAGTGAAAATACGTTACCTTTCAAGAATGACAGGGTTTCAGGGCCACATTTTGATAACCTTTCCTCTGTGTGCATCCATTCCCTGATGCCTCAGAATTTCCCTGGGGAGTACTAACATTGTGCAGTGCTGACTGGCACAATGGTGGCCCAAAGATGAGGTCAGTAAGCATGAGCAGGAGCTATGCTGTGTGCTGGTTCACTTGTGAGGCATTTGCCTTTCTCAGAGGCAGCTGCAGAAACTGTAATTTCATAAACATCAAACCYAGCCAGGACTCTAAGCCAGAGCACTTGCTTCTAAAGTAAATCATRTTATACTTTGCTTAATGTGCTTGGAGAAGGGGAGTGCTAATGAACAATGTCTGGTCAGGGTTTTTTCATTAGTAGATATTCAGGTGGGGAAAATGAAGCACAGAGGGGCTGTGACTTGCCAAGTGTTACACAGTAGCACTGTGCTCACCAGCATGCTGACCCTTGTCTTATATCTCACCATGCTTTTGGAAAGCCCAGTGATTGAGCAGATGCCCACCTGAAACTCATCTATGCTTCTAATGTGGCTTGATGCTCTCAAGGAAGTAATTTATGTGTGCTGGTTTCATTTATGTGGGTTTGCTGGTAATCAGTGAGATGAAAGAGAAGGCTCAGCTGGGATCTCCAGRGGTAGGAGGAGTCTCAAAGCATCTCCAAAATGATGGATTGACCTCCAGATTACTTTGGGCATTTCTAGGTCTTTCAAACCTGGGATATGTGGGTGTTGCATTGGCTTTGGGAACTGATGACAAAACTGTGGTCTCTAATCTTTAGATTCTTCAGTGTGTGTTCYGCCTGTGTTCTGAGCAAGTTACTGTGGAAATACTTCAGTAAAAATCACACCTTTCCCCAGCAGAAGACATTGTTTCTTTCTGCCTGGCTCTCAGGCAGTTTCCTGGCTTTTAAAAATCTGGTAATAAAAAATGTTTAGTGAGCTATTCAGGTCTCTTCTGCTATTAGTAAGGGGATCTTTGGTCCCYCTGTTCATGTCTTCATCTCAGGGGCCACAGATCCAGTCCCGGCATTTTGCTGCTTGGCCTGTTTCCCTTGCTTCCAAGCTGCTGCTCATTCCTGACAGCTCCAGGCTCCAAAAAGGGCTTTTAATGTCTGGTGTGATGCTGGCAGAGCCTGCTTTGCAGCCATTGGGCCTGGGGTTTCCCTGCTGGAAAGTGCAGCTTGCAAGATGCATTATTTTTTTCCTGTAACTAAGAGATGGTGAAGCAAGAGGATTTCTGTGTTAGCCTGAAGGGAAGGCAGAGCTGTTTGCTGCCTTACTATTTCATGAACACATTACAAACCAAGCCACGCTTTGTCTGGCCTTTCCCCCATGGGGATGCTTCTGCTTTGTAGTGTSTGTTGGCTCCTGGTGTGATGTGTGTAATCTTTGTGTCCATTCATAGCTCTCTGAATTTTGATCCCCTGGCTCTTGATACCTATGGTATTCCTTCCTTCAGCAGGAAGAGCATCCATGACATGAACACTGCGCTKCTTTGTGAGATTTGGGGGGTTGCAGGGATCTGTCTGGCTTTCAGTGTATTTGYAGGTCATGGTTAACAGGGTCAGGGGACAGTCACACTCACACATGSAGCAGCTCATCTGTTCAGCTGGATTGCTCAGCTCAGGTGTGTTCCATAATGTGGAGTTAYCCTTTTGAGAGGTACAAATTAAAACATAGGGATGCCTCAAAGACTGACATGCAAATGCATAGTAGGATTTAGAGGCAGTGCAGTGGAGCTGACCAATGGAATAGTGATCCAAAGGTGCAAGAAGAGACCTGGTACTTGGAGGTGCTTAAAACTGGGGTGAATAAAGCTCTAGTCAACAAAATGAAAGCTTGCACCCTGGCTATGGGTCAGCTTCTCTAGAGAGCCATATTTGACATGCTCTACCTATTGCAAGCCCCAGTGGGAGCTCAATAATTGAAGTGCTGCCTCCCTCTGAATTTAGGGAGCGTCTTTCAGAAGCTGCAAGCAGAAGTCCAAAAGGGGCCTGACAGCTTGGTCAGCATCTCAGGAGGCAGCATTGTCCATATGTTTTCTATGCATCTGTCACGGAGKCTTTGTCAAACAGGAGATGACGGAAAAACAGTCATTTATTTCAAGGCTGATGAAGTTAGGATGTGGATGTCAAAAAGTACTTTTTTATGCGTTATTGATGTTAAAATACCATTCACCTTTGCTTGTTTTCAGGTGAATTGGTTTGAGTTGCAGCCTGGGCTGACTGCTTGGATAGCAGCACACACCTGCTGTGAGGAGCAGCACCAGGCAGGCAGCTTGGCCCTTGCCTGAGTCCAGCAGAGCTCTCATCATATTTGATTCATTTTAGAAACTAGCCAGCAGTTTCTGTCTGGAAACCAGTCAGCTTTTTCTGCCTATCTAGTCAGCCTACAAAATTATCAGTTATTCAGCTTGGTCTTGTCTGTGTTGCCTCAGGGAATAGACTCAATTTCTCCCACCTGGTTTGAGGAGGAAGGTTTGGAGAATGATTTTTTTGTTCTGAAAGGGGGAAAACTATTGTTTTACTTTGAAATTAGAAAAGTGATGGGGATGTACTAATTTTAGCAGTATCTGTTCTACACCAGGTAATTCAACATAAAATAAATACATATGCAGTGTGCAGGCAGATCTGGAGGTTCACTTATGTGAGGACTTAATTCCCACCTGAAAAGTGCTGAACCTGTATACACCAGCATTTTCAGCACCTTGGAAGCTGGAGGATCTGCCTCTCGTGTAGTGCACCTGTCTGTGGATGKCACATGGGACATTGCAGCTCGAGCWCAAAAATCCACCAAAAAAAATTCAGAAAAAAATATTCCTTGGTTCAAAAGGGATTGGTTTGTTTTAACAAACCCCTGTGGAGGAGTATTACTTTCTCCTCGAGTGATCATTCCAGAAGGCTGGAAGACTATTTATTGAGACTAAAAACAGATGAGGAATATTGAAAAAGGGTAATTAGCCTCATTTTTGTCCCCCTTGGTTTGTGATTCCCCAGAGCTAACAATATTAAGATAGTGTGGAAGGTTTTGTAACTGTGTCAGGTCTAAACTGGGGCAGGTTTCTCAAGTGAGGAGTGTGTCCTAAGTACAAGTAGTAGAGAGGTGGCATTTTCCACAGCTTCCACTCTTGTTCTCCCTTTCTCAGCAGGAAGGTCAGGGGAGATGGTAATTTTGCACTGCATGATTGCAGATTTTAAATGTCTTCTTTGCTCTAAGTCCTTTTGTACCCAAATACCMACTTGTTTTTTCTAAGCCTGATGTGCACCAGGTGTTTTGGTTAGAATGTAGCTGTGTTGAGCCATATGGGGTAAGTTGGCGTGATTTTGGCACTTGGGATGCATGAGGTTGCTATTACGCAGCAGACTATAGATATTAGTCTGCAAGCCACCTTCGTATGCTTGTTGGCCTTCCCAGTTTGCCCTTGTCCTGCCTCCATTTTCCCTCTGTGCAAGGATGAAGCTGTGCTAAAGCATTTCTCCAAGGGCTTGCAGGGCACCTTGCTGCTCACTGCTGAGCTGGGCACTTTGACACACCACAGCCTTGGGGTCCCCTATGCAAGTTCTGTTTCTGGATTCAGCTGTGCTGGAGTGGAGGCATCTGAGCACCACCCTGGGACAAGTTCAGGGCTGTGGGTGTTGTGCTGTGCCATGGTGTGATGGATTGGGACCCTTCTTTTCACCCTGGTAGCTCTACACCTGGTGTGAGATCAGGGCACAGTAGACAAGCTGGTATATTAGACTCACTCTGCCACTGAACTGAAGCATGCAAATTTGGGTTTAATCCCCTTCTGCAGATTAGCTGGAGCTGTCAGCATAATGCTCATTCCAGCCTGTATTCCTCCTTCCTTGTGGCAGTTGATGTGGCTAAGGGCACTGCTGGGGAGCAGATCAAGCACTTGTTCTTGAATTAATATGCTATATTTGAGTACTCTAAGTGCTCTGTGGAACCCCTTCTGGGACAGGCTTGACAGCAGGTGTGTTGTCTACATGTAGTTTTGGTGCTGAGCACACCTAACTGGGGGCCTTTTTCATGCACATAAATTGCAGCATTTCAGCTGGTAATTGTAAAAGGAGGGGTGATAAGTTCTTCAGTGGAAGTTGGAACTAGCATACCACCACTGGGCACCAGACCAGCAGGCTGGGTGTGTATGGTTGTGCCTAAGTGCTTGGGTACCAATTTGAGCTTGGTTCAGGGATAAATTGTATTAAGATGGACATCTGTAAGTGTTTGAGGCACTGTGTGATCCAGTTTCTAGCGTGTTTTCCCTTTAATAACTTCTAAATATGGAAGACATTTCTATTTCACAGTTGCACAACACCTTGTACAGTAGCATCATCTGTGCTACCAGGCTCTGGCATGGTCCAAAAATTAATAACTGTTCTGTGTTTTGGAAGTGTTATTATGCAATTTAATAGCATAGCAGTGTAATGAAATCTCTATGGGWAAGTGATGAGAGTGAGTGGTTTTGTGTGTGAATTAAAGGGGCTGCTAGTGGGCAAGACACTAGCTACTTGTTTTATTACTGACAATATACTTATTTTCATGTTTATTCCTGGATTACAATGTGTGAATAGCATCCCAGTAAACAGTCAGGCAAATAGTTATTTATCAAGTATTTAAAAGTGAAAGGTCTTGTAATTTTCYTTAGTAATGACTGTGATTTCTTCCAGCTGGATTAATGACTCCCATTTCTCCCCATGAAGAACAAGAATTGTTTTGGTTTCTACATGGAGAGAGTTATTGTCTCTCATAATAATGCAGACCAAAGGATTTCTTTTCCCTTCCTGGCCTGAGATCTGGGAARGGTTGGAATGTGCATAACCTGAATTAATACCTTGTAAAGCTCTTTAATACTCTTTCGTCATTCCTGTTGGAGTAGTGCAGGAGTTGCTGCTGGCATCAGCCCAGCAGCAGCCTGCCTCAGAGCAGCTTTTGTTTCAGTTTATGAGGCAGTAAGTAGGTCTTGTGATGGAATTGCCCTGAAAGGTCATTTTTAATTACATTTCTCTCGTATTTCTCTGTCCCCAGCTGGGCAGTCCTGGTGGAACAGGTTGCATGCAGCTTTGCAGCTGATTTTCTGCAGCGGATAACTTCAAAAATACATGCTAGAGCAGCTGCTGGCAGGCCAAAGGCAGCAAAGAAAATGGAACTAAGTGTTATATTTTGTCCCAGGACATTTTTGCTGGAGGTGGAGGAGGGTGCAAGTAACAAAGCATAAGTGAAYGCTTGGTAGCAACCTGTCTTGTACCCCTGGATAGTTAAAGTGTCTGTCATTGAAAGCCTTTCTCAGACCCTCCCTGTACATCAATGTGCTTCATGTGAGGGGCCTCAGCAGGCACAGGTTTCTGCTTTCWCACCCTTTCTGGGCTTGAGCATCTTCCTGCTCCGAGCACTGTGGCTTGTAGTGCTGGTGCAACCAAGAGCAAGCTGACTCTTGCAAATCCCTTGAGCTGTTTTTCATGTTAACCTTGTGCCTTTCTATTCCTCAGCTGGTAGGGGAGACATCAGTTTTGTCTCTTGGTTGGAGAAAGCTAAGATACTCAGGAAGCTAAAGCCAAGGGCCCAGAGCTGAGATCCCAGCTCTGCCACTGTCTTTGGYGACATGCTCACGGTTGTGTCCAGATCTGTAAGCTATTTAATTGCCAGATTGCTGTAGGTTTGTGGGAGCTGAGCTGGCCTGTCCTTGCTTACAGAGCCAGTGGGAAGGCATGCTTTCAGTGACCCCTGCCTCCTCTTGGTCCKACACTCTTCAAGGCCCAGAAACATGCAGGGTTTGGCAGCTAGGATCTAGCCCAGGTGCAGATCCTGTGGCTTTACTGAGACCAATGTAGAGCTTGGGTTTTTTCCAGAGTATGTGGTTACTGTGCTACACCTCTCAGGYTCCTGCTCAAGCTTGCCTGAGGTATCTGTCTGTGGCTCACACGCTGGTGGCACAGCAGTGCAGAGGGTGACAAGAGGAGAGGGACCCTGCCAGGAGCAAGCACTGGAGAGTGCACAAGAAAGGGTKCTGCTTTTCAGCTTGGCAGGGTCAGAGCTGGCTGTTTAGATGCTGCATTTGAAAATAAATAGACTGTGTGATTGCATTGATCTGAACTCAGCCTCATGGTGGGGGAGAATTCTGTCTTATTGCTGCATGAAACACAAAGTTTATCCTGTCAAATGAAATCCGTGGACACGGGGTAACCTTTGGTGTATTACCKCTGCATGATGTGACCACTGTTGGCAAGGCTGTGACTGGAGGGTGTGTTTGGGGTGTTCTAAATTGTCATGATGCTGTATTAAGGCTTTTTTTTTTCTTCCTAAACTGTTTTCCCCACCTCTTCACTTACCAATCTGGTCAGCAAATGCCTCTAAATATTCATAATGTGGGATTTGTCTCTATCCACATGACTGCCATGGTTGGAAATGCATGTGACAATGCAGGGGGGAAATGGGGTTAATCTCCTCCTGCACTGGCAGAACAAGGCTGAACAGTTGTACAGCACAGGCATTTATTCTTGTGCCTTTTCCACTGCATTTGCAATCTGTGGAGAAGGAGGAAGAAAGTTTCAGATGCTGATTCACTGTCAGGATAAAGACCTGGATGCACTGGTGTGGAGATTTCAGGACATCAGTGCCTCCAGGGCTAACAGATAACTCCATATCACTTTCCTTGATGCCAGCCCAGCAGAAACCCRGCTGGGGCTGCAGCTCCTGGGGTTTCTCCCTGACTATTAGGCAATTCTTACATGGAAGTTGTGGGGTCAGGTTGGTGGGTAGGAATCAAGCAGTGATTAGCCTGACGTGTGRCCAGGGCAGATCCCATGACCAGCCAGGCTTTCAGCCTCTCATCAGCATATTCTCTAGACCAGGAATGAGCCTGCACACCCTTGCTGGAGCAGATGCAGCCCGAGGCTTAGGCTGCAGGAGGAWGGGATGGAGGATTGTTTCTTCTGGGCTGACTGAGCTGTGTGTCAGGCTGCCTCTGTGCCTATAGAGCTGCAGGGCCCTGGAGAGGCTCACAGGCTTGYGCTCCACGGGAGCAAAATTGTTAGCTTGGCAAATCAGGGCAACCTCATTAAGAGCTACTGAGAGCATGAAAAGCATGTTGCTGTAGGCAGGTCATGGTAAATGAGGGGGCTAAAGTAGCTGGGGTTTTCTAACAATTAATTATTGAGTGGTTTTCTAGAGATTCTTTCTCATGTTTATAATTCATTCCCCGCTGTAGATGCCATATTGATTTATAATTTTTTGAAGTTCAATATTTTGTACCCTCGGGGCCTCAAACAAAAATTAACTAGAAAATGAGAGTAAATCTCTGCTTTCTGCCTTGTCAGACTTTTCTCTCCTGTTCCCAATGCTCAGAGCAGATTTCCATGTTCTGGTTTGGGCTGCAGATGTTGCCAAGCCTGTGTACCGTGGGCKGCAAGACGTGGGTGGCAGAGGAGCTGCCTCACTGACCAGCAAATGGGAAAATCAAGARCCCAATTAAGAGCCTGAAATTGCCCCCAGTGACCTGAGGAGAGCATTTAGTAGCTGCTACTGAGACAGGCCTGTTTGAATGAATAAACATTCCAGTTTGTTGGAAGGAAAAAAAATCCCCTCCTCCCCCAGCTCTAATTAGCTATTCTTTTCCTTTTTTTTCTGCCATGAATGTAGAGGGTTCACTGGAATGAAATTTTAACAAGATATGTGTTCTTCAGCTTGCAGCTGATGAAGGTGATCTCTGTGAAGGGGATRTAGAAACTCTTTTACCTGTTTTCTATGTTTCCTTGATGGATCTTTGATTTTACTGTTGACTACAGCTCTTCCTTACCCTCTGGTTTGTCTCTTTTCCTCCAACAGAGTGACTAAAGAAGTGGACTCGAACTCAAAAGAAGCTAAATCTTTTCTGAAGCAGCAAGAGAAAGTGCAGTCAGCAGCTCCAGCTTCCTTGCCGACAGTCTCAGGGTGAGTATGTGATTTCTSTGCCCAGGTATGGGCCCTTAGTGAGAAAGATGGCACTTGAGCCAATAGTACAGGCTTTGCAGTGTTTAATGGGTGTTTGTTTTCTGCAGGATTTCAGTGGGAGCTGAAAGACCAGGCCTTGAATGGTGTTGTGATGATTTGGGCTGGAGGGAAGTGGGGGAAGCAGCCTATGAGTTCGAGTGACTCACTTCATAAGTTCAGGCTCAAATTTCTTAATCCTCATAAATCATTCATTTTAGTAAGGAAATAGTGGTTTGAATGTCTCAAGCAGCCTGACAAAACTGCAGGTAGCCAAGGAACATGCCTGACATTGTTTGCAGTTCTTTTGACAGATGCTTCTCAGGGCTATAAAAAGCCATGTCAGGCTGGGCTGTGGATTCTTAGAGACTTWGGGTGAGCATTTAAATGAGAGAAGTTTTTGCCTCTTTGATGTTCTCTAATATCATTTTGATGTGGATTTGTCACTTTCTGTTCAAGCTCTAACACCTAATTCTGAGATTATCATAATGCTTGTCAAAGATACAAGGAGGTCGGGTCCCCTGTGCATCTGACGTGCTATTCTTGATGAGTTTGGGAGATCACCATCTTCTTAGGAATAGAGGAGATTCTTCCATGTTCCAGTGAGGATTTTTATTTAAGCCAGTTGTTTGCATTTATATTTGAAGGATATAAGCTGCATATATTTGATCACATAGAAACAATACCTGTCAAATAAATACATTGGCCTTCCCATCTGCTTAGAGCAATTCTCCAGTGTGAGTTAAGGCTGCCTTTCCCTGAGATGCTGTTATTCAGTTGCTGCAGCTGGATTGTCACTCATTTTTCCAGCTAAGTGTTGCATAGCTTGTACTTAGCTCAGGGTAGTGAAAGCACTGTATGTGTGTGTTCATGACCCTTGACAGCTGCTGTTCCCCTGAGCTGAATGAAGGCATAGATGAGCATAGTCTTCATGTTCTTGTTCCTGCTGCACAAGGGTTCATCCCTGCAGAGCTCATTAATTGTAATCTAAGCATTGTGTACAGGGTTTTGTGCTGAAAAACTTGCCTTGGGTTGGGCTGGCATTCTTTGTGCAGTTTTGGTGGCCAAAGTTTGTTCAAGTGGCAGCTGATGCTGGGGCATCTCCTCACTGTGTGCATTGCTGGTGGTCTCATGTCTTCAAACCTGCCTTCCAGCTTCCTCAGGAATTGCTCTGCTGCTCTGAGTGCAGGGAKGTTTGGCAGCCCACAGGAAAGGCTCTGGGGGCTATTCACCTTCCAGTTCTGCAGTGATTGGTGTTTCCTCCGTGCCTTACAGGCCCAGGGGAGAAGCTGGGTAGCCAGTGGGCCTGCACAGCCTGGTCATTACCAAGGGGCATGGCTGCTTGTGCTGGAGCTTGGATTGCTCAGCAGTAATAGCCAGAGCCCAGTGGGGGTTAATGCTGCAGATAAATGAAGAATTCACACTAAATACAGAAAAATTGCACTCAAAATAAGAAAAAATTAGTTCAAGGACTCCTTTAACTTTCCTTCGGTGTGATTATTTTGGAACAGCTTAATTAGGTCATCATTCAGCTTGCTGATGTGTGATGTCCTACTGACAGTTGCTTGCCCAGAACATGAGGTGACCTGGCTTTAGAGAAGGATGGGGAAAACTACCCTGGCCTCGTATGTCTTTCCTTTCTTCAGAGCATTAAATGCCAATGCAGCACAGCCCCAAGTGCCTTCCCTTCTGCCATCTCCTGCAGTTCATCCTGGCTTTGTGCAGGGATCCTATGGCAGAGGAATGGCAGTGGTGTTTGGATCTGTGTGTGGAACAGCCCAGCTCTCTTGAGGGTTTAGTAGGAGGTTCTCTGGGGCACTGTGGGCAGCGTGTGCCCTCTGATCTGAGAATGCATCAGGGAGTCTTGGGATAGTATCCGAGACTGATCCCTGAGACTGCCAGCAAACGTGCTTGCCTTTGGGTTTAGGAGAAYGCTTCCAGCTGGGAAGCCAGCCAGGGTATTTTCAGGTGAGAAAATTACTAGCAGGCTTGTGGTGTTCCTTAAAGCCAGAGGCAAGCCCCTTATGTTAAGAAAATTACAAAAGTCAGGTTTTAGACTTGAGCCAAGCTATCCAGGCCCTGCTGCTCTGGAGCAAAGAGCCACAAGCCTTGGTGACGTGCCAGAGCAGTGCATGGGGACTGCCAGAKCCTGGCATAGCCTGACAGTTCTTTGTAGGTGCCTTTCATCTACTTAAAATAGAAGTTTGTAGAGGGGGAGAGGGTGCATTTTTCCCTTTTGCGTTATAGGGAAGCCCCAGTCTATTGCTACAAGGCAATGAAGAATGTGATTTTAGGATCCTAGCTGTGCCTATGGACACCCATTGTTCTRTGAGCCATTKTCAGCCCCCMRRARSYTTKKYMRSYWWTWRAAAAAAAAAAWTCCCTGTGTGAAGGGARTTTGAGCAGCTRAGAGTGTCCTCTCCATCTGGCTTTTCTTTCTTCACCTTGCAAGCAGCATGCATTATTTCTGAATACAGCCAGCCTACCCTGCATTTATTTAATTTCCCTTCTCTAAACAGACAGAAGTAATCCAGAAAAGCAGCAGTCACAAAACCAAACATCCGGCTCCACGTCTCCATGTTACAGATCCTTGCAAGCTGACTGGTCCAGGGGAGGGGATGTTTGGGGCTGAAAGTGCATTTCCTGAATGTGTTTAACATCCATACCGGATGTGCTATAAAAAGCTAGATTTGTGCTTGGGAGGGACATGGGGGTGGTTGGAGGAGAATAACTTAAACACTTGGCTGTAATTAAAGCCAGGAGTACAAACCAACCCACCCAGTTCTCTCAGCAGGCTTTGCTAGAAAGGTCAGAAGCCCTTGGTTCCCAGGGATTGATCGTTTCCCAGCCTTCACATTATTCCCATCGTGTCCCCCTGTGACACACAGCTAGGCAGTGTTCTGTCASCAGTGAGTATTGGTTTGTTGGAGAGATTTGGGATTGTGATASTCTGTTCCAGTTGTTTCTGTTGTGCTCTTGGGTTCTGTTAAGCTCTTGCTGATGCCATCAGAGGTATCAGATGTGRTGAGGTGACCCAGTGATCCCTTCTCATTTGCTGCCCCAATAAATGGGTGGAAGGCTCCCATCATTCCAAAAATAAGTTCTCCACACACACAGCTAAGCCTTCTTGTCCATGCATTTCAGGGCTCACTTCCTATCCTCAACCACTGCTCCAGGACCCTTTGGGGAAAGCAAGAGTAGCTCCTGGCTATAAATGAAATTCATGACCTGATAAAGGGGTCAGTGGGCATTCCTGGTACTCCAGGAGATGTTTTTTTTGCCCTCTCCCCAGGCCAGGCAGRACCTGTGAGCAGGATTCATCATCTCTGCACTAGTAATCCTATTTTACAACCAGCATTTCATATTCAGAGGATGTTAAAGCAAATGAAATCCTCCAAGCAGCTTACTGCAAAATGACTCTGTGCTTATACTTKTGAGACACGACAGGGGGTTGAGCTCCAGGTTGGGAAAGCCCTGCATCAACCTTGCCCTGCAGTGGGAGCAGCTGTGATCTGCCCGTCAGTCCTTGGCACTTGTCAAAGCACGGTGGTGTTGCAAAGGGAGCAGTGCTGCTGTAGCAGTCCTGAAAATGGAAGAAATGTAGTTGGTGGATCTTATTTGAGATTCTCCTCTAGGCAGCTGTTTCTACACAGCCTGAACAGGAGCCAGGAGGAAAAAGAGAGGTTTTTCACTGGCTTTGTTCTTGCTTTTGCTTATTACCRAAACCACTTGTAATTAAACGTGGACTTGCTCACTCAGCCCAGCTGTTGCTTTTCTGTTTGATCCTGCCTGAAATTAYAGTGGTGGACGTGTGACCTCCTAGGCCTTTTCATGCCTTGTAGGCTGGTATAAACACAGGGTACAATTTGCCTTTGAAGCAAGCAGGCACCGCTCCCACAGAGTTCAGGAGGTGCTGTGCTTGCCGACCCTCAGCAAGAATTGGGACTGCAAGGGTTTGGACCTCAGTACAAGACCCAGCAGGAAGAGGCACTGCAGGAAAGCTCTGACCCTGAGATACATATTTGCCCTGAACAAAGMAAGCCAGATAAACTCTAGCCTGTTCATGATGGATGCCTTCCTCCCAGAGTCTGCARTAGAGCAATTCACATGGACTGACTATTAAATGGTGTGAAATGCTTCAGGTCTTTATTTTTAGAAGTAATTTTCTCTGCTGCATGCCAGTGTTGGAGTAGATGGGCTCCAGCAGGAAGAGATTTGTCCATGGCTTCCCTCCCACCTTCTGTGTGCAGGAGGAGGCATGGTGGCAGTCTTTGGGRGAGGATAGAGATGGTGGGAGACTGTGGTGCTTGTTTGCAGCATCCTGACATGTTACTGTAATTTCTAAGCCAGCCTTCCTCTCTAGCCTGGCTCCTCCTCCTTTGCATTCAAAGCTTTTTCTTGTGAAAGATGCTTTCCACGGGAGTTGGCTGGATCCCTCTGCTATCATGACTAAAGCTAGTTACCTGAGATYATAAGTGGACACTGCTGAGACAGGCATAGGCTCTCATTTTCTGGACCCTTTAGATGATCCAGCACAAGTGCTGCAGCACTTGCATGCCTCTAGGGAACAATTTCATTTCACAGCAATCCCACTGGGATATTTTTCCTCAGAAAGCAGGAATTTACAGTCTTCAGCTTGGCATCAACTGCAAATAATTATTTAGCTAAAACTCTTGCACATACTTCTTACACAGGATGAGTAAGAATGCCAGTCAAACAAGTAATCAAGACCTCTGGGGGAGCTGGAGGTTTTTCAGTAGTCACTTAAGCTCTTGAATAGTTCTGTTCTTCCTAGTGAATTCTAAGCTTCTCATCTTTCTCCTGCTCTTCCCTTACTGTGCTCCAGAGAGTGCTGTTCTCCCAGATGGAGAGATCCAGCCCCTTGCACCATAGCCAAAGGTCTGGGTGTAGTAGCACATGACATACTTCTCTGTGAACATGATGAACCAGCTAGGGGCAATATTCTGTGYCCTAGAGCTAGTTTTACTTATTTCCTACTCATATGCTTTGGTTGTGAAAGATTAAATGTGGCAATAGCTGTTCCAAGTGAATAATTTCTCTTTGGGTCTTAGATCCCTTGTTGTTATCTTTATTTTAATTATTCATTGTTAGTGTCTGTCTACTGTTTAACATCCACTCCTTGAGTCAATGTGGTAATGAAGTTGGATGAGWTTTTGGAGTATTTTGGTTTTATTTGCTAGTGGAATTGAAATAAATTACCCCGTTGGGATGAGCGTGGAAAGGTGTTTGTATGTGTCAGGAAGAGGAAGTTTGTTGTTGAGAAGAATGATCTGTAGCTCAGTGTTGAAGCGTTTTCATCAGCCATAGTAAATAAGATGCTGATTGCTGCACGCTTGTAAATCATGTGAAACACCTCCTCCTCCGAGCATCTGCCTCCCCTCTTGAAGTCAGTGTCACATGAAATGAGCGCCCACAGCACCGAGGGTGCCCTCTCAGCGTGCAGGTCTGGGGTTTCACAGCCCAGCTGAGGAGCCAAGTGAGTGTGACTGATGGAGCTGTGAGCCATGGCCACACTGCCATCAGATCCTGTGCTGGGGACCTGGCTGCTTCCTGCACACAGGCTTAGCCAGGGCTGCAGTCACCTCTGGGGCTTAGCTGTGGGTGGGTCAGCTCTGCCATTTTCAGTCTGCCGTTTTCTGAACAGTTCTTTCTCTTGAGCTTATGTTAAAGTTTTTTTGATAAGAAACAGAGCTCTGAGTGTGGGAAGTTTCATCCTCACTCTCTCAGACTCAAAGCAGAACATACACTAAACATCCTTGTTTTAAACTAGTCTCTCAGGAGTAGTTYTTTCTTGTTCTCAGGCCAAATGAGTCAATGCCTTCTACCCCAGCCTCTGTTTTGCAATAGAAATGAATGAGATTCTTTAGCTCCGTGCTGTGCTTTCCCGTGGCTGTGCTACCACACATGTGGCTGCCTTTCTTTGGGGCAGTGGTATCTTATTGGGAAGAAGTTTAGCAGTGCCTGTACAGCTCTGTGCCTTACTCCAGTCCTCTATCTTGATGTGGCTAAGCTGGATCCCTGGGCTGGACTAAGTGGGATCAGCTGYTTCTTTTTCTAGTATCGTTGGAGGTTCAGCAGAATGGAATCTCAGCTATTTGAGGACTTACTTCTCTAAAGCATCTGTCTTATAAAGTGAAAACAACCCCCCACTAGTCTGGGGCCTTTGATAATTCCCCAATGAAAGTTGTGGGGCARTTTTCCCTTAGGGCAGTACAGGTTTTATGAGGCTTATTTTCATTTGCTTTCATCTCTTGGATCATGAGCATTTCTCTTTCTCCCTCTRTGAAAATGATTGAGGAAATTAACTGCTAATGGGGAATGAAGCCAGCTGTATTTTTATCCCAGACCCCTTGCAAAGTTGCGAAGGGAAACCCTTGTATCTTCSCATGTTGGATTTACTCTGGTTGGAGTGAGAGGTGAGAAGGGCAGCCTTGCTTTATGGATAAAGCCTGGGATTGAAGGTGARCATTAAGAGCTCCTGTTCCCAGCTGTACCATGCCTTGGGGGTGTGTCTACCAAGAAGATTTGTTTCCACTCCTGTTTTATTTTGCTTTTATAGTGCTTCCTTGCATATTAACTGAGCTGTACCATGTCCCTTGAGTGTCTCCCCCATACCAGATGCTTGTGTTACATCCTCTTGCTTTCCCACACTCGATGTTCCTCCCTTTTTCTCATGTCAAGGAGCAAGTTCAGCTGAATCATTCTTCATAAAATATGAACCAAGTAAGTAAGACTGGAGTGGCAGTCAGAGTAGAGTGATRCTCCCTGCTCTGAGGCAGTCCAATTGCCCCAGGCTTTTCACACAGCAATGGGTTCATTCATGGAAAATCTCATACTAGTGGCCTCATTCATGGAAAATCAGCACACCAGTATTTTCCAGCACATTTGTTAGCCAAAACTTTGATCTGCACRCTATGTTGTCAGCCTTGTGCAGGCCTGTGTTTAGAAAATGGGCATGCTCAGGCTGGCTGGATTGATATCAAGATGTGAAGTCAAGCAATTAGGGTTAGTTACCAACAAAAATGCCATCTTTCTCCCGTACTTCCTGAAAGGAGGTGTTGGTGTGACTCTGAACTCTTGGAGAGTGCTTGGTCTCTCTTCAGAGCTGCAGTCTCTTCAGCTGGCACCAGTCTCTGCCATTGCTCTTTTGTTTGATTCCAGAAAAAGACCAGTAGAGGCTGAGCAAGTGTCTGTCTGGCCCATGGGGRTTTCCTCTGTCGTGAGGATGGTTAGGATGGCTGGGATTCTCTTCTACTGTTGCTGTCCTGGTGTGGGGGTGRCAGAGCCCCCAGGTTTTTGCACTGCTTTTATTCCTGCAGAAACCCTGAGCCTAAAGTGAACTGGTGCAGAATCTGAGCTGAAAGGGCACCTTAAACAAGCTCCAGTCTGTCTCAAGCTCTCCAGGGTGCTCTAATTCAGTCTGCCAAGCCATGGAGTACTTTGTTCCCCTATCCAAGGAGTTTCAAAGCTTTACTAATGTGTTGGGTTACAGCCCAGTCGTCTTTGCCCCGGAGCCTTTGCCGTTGTGCTTTTCAGAGCGTGCATGGTCCTTGAGGCAGTTGCTGTGCAGAGGGACCCTCTGCAGAGGCAGATAACTSTGTTGTGTTGGCAGCAGATGTCCCTCCGGGTGTGCAAGGACATGTGTGACATGCTCTCCTACCCACTGAGACGGGGAGTGGAGGGAACGGATTTATTTGACATTTCTGTTGGAGACCACTCTTTTTTTTCTGGGAATCCAAGGGGAAGATGTATTTTGTGCCATTTCTTCCGAATAGCATCTACTATTGATTCTTCCTTATAAGGATGGTGCGGCCCTGGGAGTGTACAAGGCCAGGTTGGATGGGGCTTGGAGCCACCTGCTCTAGTGGAAGGTGTCCCTGCCCATGGCAGGGGGGTGGAACAAGATGATCCTTTTAAGATTCCTTCCAACCCAAACCATTCTAGGACTCTACGATTATCAGCAAATGAGAGAGATACRTATGAGTCTGATCTGACTTTGTGGAAAAACTTTGATACCCTTTCAAGAGCTCATACTTCAGTGCTATTACGAAAAGCCTCCAGGCATCCAGTGGACAATAGTGATGCCTGTTCATCGCCAGACTGCCTGGCTGGAGAACAATGATGGCATTTCTTGAAGTCCTGGGCATGTGCAGGGTTGGATTGTAACACTTTGTTTTTCCCCCCACTTTAAGCTACAGGCTTGAGAGCAGCAGGTCTGGTTGCAGCACCCATGAACGCAAGTACAGAGGAAACTTGTACCTCTTGGAAAATACTGAAAGAAAGCAAATGGCTGTTTTTCAGATGCTTGCCTGTTTTGCCTTGAGGCTGAGTGTGTGTCACCAGTGTGTGTACTGCTCAGAGACTGGTTCAGATGCTTGTTCAGCAGTAAGGAAGGGGTTAAAGAGAACCCGCRAAGGCTGGCTGATTGCTGCTCATGGCTTTCATAATGCAAAGCCTGTGGGAATTCAGCCGGCTTGTCTCCCCCCACCCCCTCCCCCCTGCTAGAGGCAGGATAACCTTCCCGACTCCTCTGGAGCTGCATCTCTGCCAGTACGGCTTGCACAGGGAAGCTCTGTGAAAACCCAGCAGAGGCGTAAGCGTGTGAAAGATGAGATTATTAAACTTTCTTGGGAGTGCACTGGAAGAGTAATTTTCCAGCATGGTCTGTCTGTTTCTTTACACTGTGACTGGGATGCAGCATGCCTGCCTCTTCATCTGTGACCTGCAGATTTCCCATTGCAGGGCGGCTGAGGAAGCAGCTGGTATATGCGATATCTCTAACTCTCTGGAGACTGGGATGTGTKGATGTCCTTGGCTTTGCTGTATGTTCTGGATGATGCACAGCAAAGTTGTTTAGGCCAGAAAAATATGAAGGTGGTTCAGCAGCCGTTTGTGCAGCAGTCTGCGCWTTGAGCTGTGCTGCAGCCAGCACCGTTCTGTGATGTGCACCCTGTGAGCAGGGGTTCCATCTAACATTTGGTATTAGAGGAGTGCTAAACAGACAGCACAATCCAAGGCCTTCTGTGCAGCGTCTGCTTTAAGGAAAAGCACCATCATGGTGTTTTTCCTAATGTGAGAAATCCCTTCTCCCTCCCTGCTGTTCGCAACAACCCTTTGGAAAGCTGGAAAGGCTCTCCGTTTCCTTTCCCACTCACACGCGTGCATTTGTGAGCCTCGCCAGCACTGTTTGGCTGTTTGCATTGGGAGGGACCTTTTTCTACTTTCCCAAGTCAAAGAAAAGTAGCATTTGTTTTGGAAACAAAAACACTTCTYGAGAATTACACGACTCTGCAAACAGATCAACACCAAACAGGTCATGTGCTTTGGGCTGACTTTGAAGACTGCAAAGGATAGTTGTCTCCATCCTTGCTTTATGGTTTCATGGCCGTTGTGATTAACAAGAACTCTTAAGAATCTTTTAAAGGCATAGTAAAGCAGTAGCTTTACCGGTCCTGTGGGGCAGTCAGGGTGCTTAGCAGCTTTCCCCTGGTCAGTGTTGTGATTGCAAGGCAGGGTTTGGATCTTCTATGGGGATAGAATACTTGCACTCAAATGGTCAGGGTTTTTCATCCTGACTTTTTTTGAAGCCTTTGGAAGTAAATATTTATTGGTGAACATTGCTAAGAGGTTTGTTGGTTGTAGCTGCTGAGGGGCACTACAGAGCTGTCTTCTATTTCCTTTGCTACAAACAAATGTCTCCTGGAAAAAAGTTTCCTGCTGCCTCCTTCCTTTAGCACTAGGCAGGCTGGATGGGAAGTAGGTAGCACTGCTGTTACAAGAGGAGCTTTCCTGTCTCTGCATGGGACGGGGATCCTCTGGTCAGCTCTGATACCTTCCTGCTCCACAGCCTGCCCTGCTCATTTCGTGCCAGGTCAGTTGGTATTTGTGCTGCTTTGTCCTTAGCTACTGAAGTAGTCTTTAACAAGTATGTGACTCAGTGGCAGGTGTCACACTAGATTATTTGGAGTCAGATCTAGCCTTGAAATAAAGGGAAGGCTTTGAGTGCCGTCCAGTTTTGTCCACACTGGCAGACTAAACCATCACAAACATCTCCCTGAAGCAGCTCTGGGCAGCTCTGTACAGCTGTGTTGGAACATAGCGCTGTTATGAGCCCACCCTGGCCTCTTGCTGCTGCTATATTTTTTGAGTAACAATGAAAAAACACAAACTTTCAGTGTCCTTTCTTTGTCGGGAGCTGTGCTTTGCCAGAGGGACTCTAGGCTTTAGCACCATTTTCTAGGCAATTTGAGCCAGTACCAGTGGGTTTATGATGAAGGTACCAAAACCTTTGCTGAAGTGGGTAAAAATGTTTGGGACCAACTGTCCTGTTAATGTACACCCTGGAAATGCCCTTTGCCTGGTTCTCGTCACTGTGCTGTGGTTATTGTCTTCATTCATCCTGGCTGTTTAATGGACAAGCGAAGCCACCCACAGGCTGGCATGTCTGAGATTACCTGGGAAGCCTGGTGGATGCCATTTCCCAGACCTGGGGCTGTCCCTGAGCTTCTGGATTGCCTTTCTTGTAGCACTTGCTTCCCATGTAGCCTTYATCACTGCTAGGCTAAAAACTGCTGCTTTTAGGTGAAAAGTGTGGTTGTACATGAAAAAAGTTTTCAATAACACAAAAAAAAAAGACAAAACTCCAAAATCCTGTCTGAACTGGACATGCCAAATGTGGCAGGCCTGCAAACTAGMTCCTTAGTCAACTACTTACTGTCAGCTACAGCCTCTGCCTGGCTGCTGGAGCTGARGGCCAGAAATGCTCAGGAGTTCATSTGCCTCAGCTTCTGCATGGCACACTTCTTCCCACCCACCCCTGTGCCAAACCAGTGGCCTTTGTCTGGCCTCTCTGGTAAAGAAATGTAGCTAGTTTTGAGTTGGAAGACCTCAGTAAAGGAAGAATCCTCCCTTTCTTTGAGCTTAATTAATGGTAGCAAGTAATTGTTGAACAAATCGTTTGTAACAGTTACAAATATGCCAGAACTTCCCAGAATACAGCAAGTTTCTTGACCTCTGCTTCTGTGGGTTTTATTTAGGTGTCACTAGGACACAGTTGTGTCTATGCCTGTTTGATGTGGAAGATTGCCACTGCCCCTATTGCTCTTCAGCTCTCTCTAGGTGTCTGTCTCTGAATTTGAGGATGCACAGTGGCTGATTTATGCAGTTTACTGATTTGACCAAGGGCAAACTCCTGAGCTGTGTAGCTGTGAGTGATTCATCTTTCCTCATCCGTGGAGATAAATGTCAGGATGGATGTCAGCTGTCTGRCTGATGCATGAGTGAATCTGCTTTCATATGTGCACCTTAAGCCAAACGTATATGCATGAATTTTTTACTGGTTGTGATAAACCTGGAAATGCAGATTGTGTTGGAGGAAGAGGCCTCTTGGTTTTAAATATTGATACCAATATAACAGGGCTGTGGCTGTGACAGTCTGGGAGCCTTGAAGCATTAGCTCAGAGATTATGCTGAATCCCTGAGGGATTCAGTGGTGTGCAAAATAAAAGAAAGAGCTTTGCAAAATGTTAACGTGCTTCGGATGGAGAAATAATGGACGGGGTCCTCTTGAGTGTGCAGGCTGTGGGGCTGAAAATGGGAAAAAAGAGATTCAGTCTAAGTCTTTGGAAGAGGCCCCTGACAGTTTTTTTATTTACTTTGATTTGTGATGTAACTAAAAAGAAAGCAGCTGCCCAGAAACCTAGGCGCCTGTGGATTGATTGCTGTGGAGGAAGAGGTGAAGACCCTGTTCCTTGGAAATGCTCAAGGCTTGGTGAGTTGGATGTGGTAGGTCGTCATCCTCTCTAGAGCCTCAGTTCAGAGAGTATCAAGTACTTCTGCTGTGTGGTTCTTCATCAACTAACCAAGTTGAACAGTCATCCAGAAGGCATGCTGAGGGCTGAGAAACTTTTTAAAGCAACTTAAATGTTGTTCTCATCTCTCCACTGCTTTTAGGACTTTGAACTATGTGTGGAGCTGATACAGAGTCAGACATGCTGGGGTTCCTGCATGTGCAGTTGCCTCCTCCCCATCACCGCTTGTGAATAAATTGTAAGAGGCCTGTGGACTYCTGAACTGGCTCCAGGAAGAGAGTACCTGCCAGTTCTCAGAGGGGTTGCTAGCCAAGCATAGCTTTGTGCAGGATGACCTGTGCTGCTTTCACAGCTGAGCTGGCTTTGTGCCTTCCTGTGCCTGGTCTGGTCAGCTCTCTCTGAGTGGGATTTGCTGGGCAGTGCCTGTTGAGGCACCCGGGCCAGCTGCACAGCAGTGAGCAGAGGTCTGACACTTTGGCCATTGCAGCCCCACTTCCTCCCCTGCTGCTATGAAGGTGGGGAGCTGGCTGGACAGTGTGTTCTGGTTTTTRCATTAACTGGTTGTGGTAAGTGTCGTCTACGAAATAACTAGTAGTCGTTCCTTATTTAATTTTTGCAGGCTGTTCCAATGTAGAATGTAGCTCTTGCTGCAAAAAACTTTCAAAACAAAGGGACTACTGTTGATGAGAGTAGCAGAGAACATCCCAACACAACTGGGACTCCTCTGGGCAAGGTAGAGCTGTGCAGGAGGGAGCTGTGCTTTTTTACTGTACCAGAGGGATCTCAGCACTTGATGCATCAGGGAGCAGTCTGGGAGCACATTGTTGTGAGGTAGTGTGTGTGCCAGTTGTCTACACTCAGCCTTGTGGAGTGTGAGCACCTCAGCMTGGTTAGTTGGTAAAGGAAAAGTGAGTTTATAAAAAAAAATTAGGATAACTATGTTCATGTGAAAAGCAAACACGTCTGAGAGACTGCAGGGGACAGGGAGGGGAATAGCAACCCAGTCTCTTAATTCAACTGAAGTTTCACTCAATGTGGAGAGAGTAAACGAGAGGAAGTGATTCTTCTCTGCCAAGTCCTTTATTTAAATATAAAAGCTTTTCATGACTACTTGCAAAAAATACTGTTAACAGCGTGGTCCTTTGCATGACGCTTCTTTCAGGCTCAGGYTCCTGCAGCGTCAGCCAGATGATCTATCCACTGGCTGTTGTATTCCCACTATTCCTCTCACATCCATGGTCCTTGGATCTTTCTGCTGAGCTATTTCGGTTCACTTAGCTGAAACCAGCCTGACTGCCAGCATCGCATGCTAAAACACTCTGCAGCAGCTGAGTGCTGGAGCCAGTGTCATGGAAGACATGGATAGATTTAAATTGTGAAGGAACTTCATTCCAAGTTAAAGACTTATTAATCTTTCTGAAATAAGGTTGTGTTCTCAAGGCAGAAGACATGCTCCAAGGAAGRGACCATTTTATACTTCTCTTAGCTGTGTCCTCTAGGGCAGTGGTAGAGGCAAAGTCCTGTATAAACTAGGCCCTTTGGACAACAGCTCACTTGCTGTCTCCTGTTTTGAAAGCTGCTCTGTGTATATGTGTGTTAAGGTACTGTTAGGATAACCTGATATTAGGATTATCATCTGCTGTTGCATCGAGTTTCAGAAATAAATAGTTCATGTCCCCGTGCACATTTCTGGAGTCACATACATGCAGCTGCTGGTGCTTGTGGTCTTTGCAGTCAGAGCTCATTCAGAGACATCATGATACCATTTTCTTCAGCTTTTTAATTAAACAGAGTCGTGAATTGCATATATTTCTTTCCACAATTCTTCAAAGCTCTTATGCTTGCCCCTTCCCCCCACTTCATCTTTCCCTAGTAGATTAGAGCCTGCTGGAAAACATAGAGCACATTGTGAAGTCCAAAGCACAAGCTGACTCAGCAGTCCTTCCCATTTAGGCTGCCACTGTTCATGGAACAGGAGGTTAGCCTTAAATTACTTCTGCCAAAAAATACTGCTGCCCATTTTATTAACTATTGCTGTGTCCTTTAACTTAGTTTTTTTAAAACGTAGTCTACTAGTGCYTTAACATTCTGGGAAAGAGGATTTTCTTTTCAAATGCTGGAATAATTCTCATTTTTCTATAAGAAGCATTTGGCATTTCTTCTCCAGMTCTCTGGAGATAGGTTCTGTCCTAGTTACAGCCCCTGTTGCTACCAACAGTGGCTCCTGTCCTTGAAGGCTTTCAGCTTGAGGGRGCATGGATGTGGTGCTGGGTGGGTCCCTTTAGAGCAGGCACAGGGCAGTACAGGAATAAAAAGACACTGTTGTCATTCCCATTAGCCTTACTAGCTGAAGGAGATCCACTCATGACCTCAGAGCAGCTGGGTGTCAAAACCTGATCCATGGGTCTGAGTGTGATCTCTCCTCTGTGTATGAACCTGGGTGCAAACACAGCAGCAGTGCTGGAGGAGCCACTACAAAGAGAAAAGCGAACCTCATCAAGTTCCTGTGTTCTCCATAGAGCAATCAGTGACAACTTGGGCTGATATTCCAGGGAGAAAGTGCCTTTTGAGAAGGGAGCTGGCCAGAGAGCAGTGYTTCGTGTGACAGTGGTGGGAATTTTGGATGTCTGTTGTTCCCAGAAATATGCTCAAGTGCCCTTTTTCCATTGGGGTATTAAGAAGCTACGTAGACTCAGCCTGGTTTCATTAATGGATTTAAAACAGGTTTGGGCATAAGGCAGCCAAGCACATCAGTTATGGAACAGAAAATTTTTTCCTCAGTCCAAGAGCTTGGAAACTGCCTCACACCAACTAAAGCAAGTGGCAAATGCTGGTTTTGTTGTAATCTAAAATCTTTCTCTTTTCTCCCTCCCCCACATCCATCGTGTGCATGAGTGCATAGGCTATTTATTAGCAAATTTAAAGCCAAAGGCACAGAACAACTGTAGAGTCACCCTAAGGCCCCTGCACTAGAGGAGGAATATGTTGAATTTAAAGATACCTTACAAAAGCAGCTGAATTTAGTCTCTTCATTGCTTTGACTCCGGCTCAAGGTATTTATTGTTGCTTTTCCTTTTAACCCTTATTTCTTCTGCAGTCTGATCTTCAGTTTTGACAGGTGATTATCATAATTGAAAGAGCTGACAGCTCTAGTAGTCTGAAGTGCTGCAGAAGTCCTGATGGTGGTTTTAATGCATGCAGGTTGTCTTTGAATATTTGGAAGGATGGATGGGTTGTTGAAAACTTGTAGAAAACACATGAAGCTTTGTTGAGGCAGGACCTACCCTGGTCCCAGAGCAACCCTGAGATCACAGGGTGTCTTGGACCTCAGTGGGGGGCACTCCTAATTGTGAAACCCAGAGCAACGTGATGCTGATAACTAGACAACTTCTGTAGGTATTTCCAGCACCTCCCTGGCTCTGTCCTTARAGGTGAGTACTTCTCTCACCTTGTGCTTCTCAGCTGTATATCAGTGATCCAGCTTCTGGGTTTGTTCTTCACAGCAGGCGCCTCTTACAAAATTCATCTTGTTAGTGGGCARTCTGTGACTTGTCTGAGTCCAAAGGAGAAGCCTGTCAGTGTCAGATCCAAACCCAGRCTGTCACTGTGTAAATACTTTCCTCCTGTGCTGGAAGACTGTAGGGACACTCAGACTGGCTGTTCAGGATATCTCAATTAAGCCATGTTCAGAGTTGAACTATATTGCACAAATGCTTGTCATGCTTCAATACCTGCTGATGGGAAGAAGAATATTCTTAGAATCCTAGAATGGATTGCATTAGAAGGAATCTTAAAGGGATCATCTAATCCAATGCCCCTGCCATAGGCAGGGACCCCCTCCCTAGACCAATTGGGTTTCTCCAATCCCCATCACCCTGKCCTTGAACACTTCCACAGATGGGACAGCCACAATTTCTCAAGGCAAGCTGTGCCAATGCCTTAACACCTTTACAGKGAGGRATTTCTTCCTAATCTAAACCTCCTTTCCTTCAGCTTAGAGCTGTTGYCCCTTGTCCTATCACTACATGTCCATCCACCACAATGGACAAGGAGCATCCTGCTGCAAAACCTTATGTGTGAGGGCTGAACAACTAAAAAATACTATGATGAAATTAATTCCATGAAGGGCCCTATTTTTAACTTCTTAGCATACAAAATTTTTTGTAGCTGCAGCTTGGCAGGGTTCTGTCTCTTGCAACAGGGGTCACTGCTTCCATACAGTGCTAGAGTTGGTTTATCCTATTTTTACTAAGCTGCGAAAGTTGTTTTTCTAGTATGCTGTGACTCTGCTTGCTTCCCCACCCTTAGACTCCATCTGTACACTTCAAAATAGAAGGAGGAAGAGGGCAGAGAAAGAACAAAGGCTCATAATACGAATGGAAGGAAACTAGGGAAATTCAGGAGGAAATGGACAGTGAGAAATACAAAAAGATCCAGCTGCGCTGAATGCATGGGGTGTGAGTGCACAGGGATGCTTTCTACTTGTATTCAGAGCTCAAGACCTGCATTGTGGAGCTTAACTTTCCTTTGAGTCAGTGACCTATTCAGACACCTAACAATATCCATTATGTACAGTCAGCTTGTTTATGCCCCGTGCAGGGCTTTCACCGTGTACAATAAAACCACTTACAAAGTGGCCAGGCCAAGCTTGATTTTAYGTGTGAGCCCTTGACCATCAGCTTTCAGCAAGCATCTTGTAACTTCACAAAGATTTYAAGAGAACAAACTGTGATGACAAGATGCTCAAGGAGAACATCTGCTGATGAAAACACTGTTSTTAGTTGACTGATAGCAAATGTCTCTTTTCTTTGAAGGACAGGGAGAAAGAAAAGAGGTAGCAAGAGCTGGGTCCCTGCTTCTCTGGAGTTGTAATGATCAAATAGATACTGTGAGGCAGCCTGAAGAGGTGAGTCCAGAGCAATGCTGAGGTTTGATGGCAATGTGGGACCAGCTTGGCAGCAGTACTTGTGCAGTACTGAGGGGTGAGAACAGTGGAGAGGGGAAACCCTGGGAGCTGCAGGAGAACATCTCTGCCATAAASACCCAAACAGTGTTGTTGCTGCCCTCATCCTTGCTGCAGAATAGGTGAGGCTGTCAGCTCACAGCAGAGCTATGCTTAGGTTGCTTTACAGCTGCAGAGGAACCAGCTGGCCCACATTTAGCATTGGAGGGGATTCCCCAGGAGGCTTTGTATGCTCTCTGTGGAGGTCGGGGCAGCAGCTGCAAAAGTGCCCAAGTGTGCTCCTCAACAGAGAKATCCTCTGTGACCTTGGGCAGCCCAAGGTTTTAGCCCTGTTGCTTGGAAACAGCTCCCACCTCCTCTACAAAATACAACACGAGTTTTTGAATCACGTAGCTGCTCTGATTAGCATGAGATCTGAGGTACAGCTTTTGGGGTAGGAGGAGTCATGACTTGACCTTAGCCTGTAGTTTTCAGCATAAGGGTGTAATTCTCAGTTGAAGGAGGTGCTCTTTAACCCAGCCCACCAAGAAGCAGCTGTAAGCAGTGACTGAAAGAGCTGAAGCTAGAAATAAGGTACATATTCGTGGTGAGAGCAGTTTGGGCATTGGAGCAAGTCTGTGCAGGCACTGCTGCTTTCTCCTATTTAAAGAGAGAAAATATTTTGGCAACTTGCTTGTTCTGTCTTATGCCCTTGTTTAACCACCACTCTTTCAGTTAGAGCCACTTAGCAGCTTTTAAGACATTTCTTTAGGGGAAAAAAAAAGGATTCTACAGATTCAGGAAAACATCTGTCATCGCTGGGAGCAGAAACTGTAGCTAACGTGGTCCCTGGAGCATGTGAGAGAGCTCCAGTTCGTTACTGCCTCTGCAGTCACTTCTGAGAGAACAGAGCTGGTTGTGAAGGAGAAGAAGGATTTAGCAATGTTGCCCAACATTTAGAAAAAAAACAACAAGGGGTACCTCTTTGAAACCTCAAACGTGTGCATAGCACATGACACACAAGGAGTGTTTTTATTCATGTTTGTTCTCAGGAAATTGTGTTGCTTTGTAAGCTGAGCTCTTTTAAGTGTCTTAAGTTTGGCACACAACAAGCTGGGCTTTAGCAGGCACTTCTGGAAGTTGTCAGCCTGAGCTGTATTTTCCTGACTCAGATCCTTGCAGTAAGAACTGAAGAATGGAGAATTTAAATGGAAAAAAAAAAAAAGCAGAAGCTACAGTGCAGCTAGATAATGTCAATCTTGTCACTGCTTTTAATATTTATTGCCAGGCACAGCGATCACACTATGTCAGTTTTAAGTTAAGCAACCCTAGTCCTAGTCATCTTCTGCCTACGTACTTGAAAGGGATGACTGAGCCCACAGCTGCTAAAGGCATCTCTCAATTACTTATATTTCACTGGGTATTTAAAGATTAGGTCAGGGCGTAGAGGATGAAAGCGTTTTTCTTTATCTTTTAATAAGAAACTTGTATTTGCAGATCRGAAACAGACCAAAGACTGAAGTGTCTAACATGCTTCTCTTTTCCTTTCTGCCTCCTCCAAATGGTGTGGGGGTAGGGAAGCATGTGGAGATCCTACAGGGAATAAAACAATGTTCCTTTTGGTCTGCTGCTTACCACAGCCCAGCCCCRTTTCCCAAAATTGATGGGTAAGGATGTGCTGTGCTGGAGTTCTCATGACATAGCCTTGCTTGCAATGCAGGAGACCAAGCAACGTACAGGGAACTAAATACATGGAGCTTTGCACGCTTTAAATATGAACAACAAAGGGGAGGATGTAATGTGAGAAGCACTGAAGGTTTCCTGTAGTCTCTTGCTTTTGCTTTCTCTGCTGACTACCAARTGCATTTTGGGAAAAGAACCTCTTTATTAGCCTTGTGATGCTCCAGCCCTTCAATCAAAAACATGTCATCCTTGGGATCTCYGGAAAATTATCTGGCAAAATCGGGGAAGACCAGGTTAACYTTSTCCTAAACTCAAAGAAAGAAGCAAGSCAAAGAGTTTGGAGAAGGTCTTCCATCTGTCTGCATTTAAAACTGAGGGAAGGGGGGTAAAAGGCATGGCTCCCAGTTTAAAACAAAGCCAGCATCTTTCATGTCCCCTTTAAGGCAGACATGTGGCAGGAACAAAGATGCTCCCTTGCTGTAGCTGCATGATCTCAGAAATGAGTAGTGTACAGACTGCACTCGCCCCAGGGTGTGCTCAGGAGAGGGGCGTGAGCTGTTCCCACACAGCCTTCTCAAGGGCAGCCTGAAACCATGTTTAATGTCCTCCTGCCAGCCATTCATCRTTATGGCAGCAGGTTGAAACAAGTGATGAAGTTGCATGAAGAGGATTTGMTGGTGAGCAGGTGTGTGGTGTAACAGACTTAACCAGTGTCTCAGGACACTTGCTTTGTTAGTAGCTTAGCTGGACATAGGAAACTCRTGATCCATAGACTTGGGGATGTGTGGGAGAGCTGGGCACACCAGAGCCAGCACCCTCTGTGTCACCAGATGCACATGAYGTGGATGAGGAGGACAGTAAGGCAMAGGCAGCATCTCTAGAYGATARTGGAGATGCTGAGCAGCCCAGGCATCATGAATCCCTAAGCATTCCTTGCTTAGGGAAGCAGGGTGAATCTGTGCATCCTGCTGCTGGTGCTCCAGATCAGCTGGGGTCTTCCATGTGGCTCTGAGTGCAGCCACCTGATGCAGGGTGAAGRCCTGGGGGAAACCCTGCAGGTAGAAGTGCCCTTTGTTATTTGTCTAATCTTGCTTTGAGGCCCTGAGGGTGTGACAACCAGATAAGCTAAAAAAGCAAAGGAATCAAGGCACAGCAATGAAAATCCCTGATCTGGATTAGACACACAACTGAGTTACCAGCACTTCCACAGCACAGCCATGCTTTCTCAGCCAAGCTGCACATACAGGTRGAGTACAATCCATAGGAAAGAAGTGCAAGGTGAAGAGGAAGTGACCCTGGTAACCAGGCATAGCTAAGGGCCAGATCACATTGGCTCTGCCTCTGAGTATGYTGTGACTTCATCTCTGCATACCATTGTTTTCTTCCCCAGTTTGCAGGGTGTGCCTCATACCCGTGGAGGACTGAGGGGTTGTGTTTCTCCTCTTCTGAAGTGCATCATTCCTTGCTTCAGTCCGGAGAGTTAATACCTCAAGGTCCCCTTTCCTGTTACAAACCACCATCACCTGTGACTTTGGCCCCTCTCCTCGTGTCTTCATGCACCAGCAATCCTTTGTTGCTCCTGAGTTTGAAAAAAGTGCTTGCTCCTTCCCACCTTCATCTCAACAAAATGTGCAAGGTCAGGAAGCCAGCAGGGAAAGCCAGCCTCAGCTCAAAAGGAGGGGAAGGAGGTAAAATAAACACTTGCTTTCTGAAGTTGCTACTTGGGACTGTACTGATGCAGACTTTCACATCTCCTCTGTGGCACTGAGCGCAGCAGGGTCTGTTCAGGTARGCATTGCCCCACCTGGGAGATGCTCCTGTAGGATTTTGCTGTGAGGGAGAAGAAAACTGAAGGGGTTTTTTGTTCATAACTGAAGAATCCCGCTTCTAAGTGGTGCCTTTAGGCATRTATTTAAATGGCAAAAGCTGTCAGTTTTTCTTCCGTCAGAATTTATTYCTGTTGCTGCATTCAGGCAAGGGTATATTGTGAAAAATTATCRTCTCTAGTGGCAGCTTCAGAGTCTTTTGCCATTCAGAATAGGTCTTGTTTAACTCCACTGCTCAGAAAGGGCATTCAGGCAGTCTTCCTTTGTTTTTGTTCCCTCTGTACAGAGTCAACGTGGCAATGATAAGAGCAGAAAGTAAGCTTCAGTTTCTCTTTGCACACTGTCACCAGGCTGGCTATCAGGCTTTGGGCATCTTTATATTCTCCCTGTCCTTTAAAGCAGGAGGGTAAATAGGAGTTCCTAGGTTAAGTGTCAGCCTGCAGAGATGTTTGTGGCAACCCACAAGCAAGGAGGAACCCTAATTTGATGTGCCTTCATATTGACTCTTTCATATTGACTGCTGTGTCTGTGAGTTTTTCACGTTGCATCAGAAGAGTGTTTTTCTGAAAATTCTATGGTTCTGTCAATGCTGCTGGCCAGTGTGGACAGATTTCATACCCTGCTCTTGCTGCTGCCTGGAAGGTTGCTCTAGTAACCCTGTTTTTCTGCAGCATGATATTGCGCTTCACCTTCTCCAGTACAGAAGATTTTAGAGGATGATTCACATGGTCTGTGGCCACAATATGGTCATTTAGAATCCCGGAGCAGTTTAACCCTTTAATCTTTCTGCTGGAACTCTTAAAAGAGGGACTCTGTGAAGAGCACCGATTTGGTGACATAAACTTTTCCATCAGACTCTCCAGGCTTTGTCCTGGATAACAGCTCTGCTCTACTCTTAACCAACTAGCACAAACCTCTTGTTGCAAATTGAGTCACCAAGTGTCACATTTGATTGATTGTGGGAGGTGGTGATGGTAGCTTTGAATGAACTGCCAAGTCTTCAAATACTTGGCAAATTTTCCTTCTAAAGCTCAAGTCCTGAAGSAAAGTGATCAGGTAAAAATCTCAGCTTTGGAGCAAGGAAAATAAAGTTTCTGCCTCTAATGGCTAGAAGGAAAGGACAGTCACTCTGGCTGGCTTAAGCTAGGGTAGGAAACTAGGAGCATTAATGCTGCTTCTGATTTGCTTCCTTTTCTGTAACTCCTGGCTTCAAGCAAACGTCAGCTGGAGGGGGTGTGGAGGCTGACTTGGCTTTTGAATGCTGGAGTTGGCAGCTCTAGAGAAGAGCTCCCATGTGCTCTTGGTTACACTGATGTCCGTGTGCCTGTGAAACTTGGGTGTGTGCTCTGGTTTGCAGCACTGCTTGCTGCCAACATGTGGCTGGATGTAGGTGGCCTGCCCTTGCTGTAGTGTGRCGGGTACTAATACATCAACACTACTAAATGTGCCTTTAGTTAGCTCTTCCTCCTCCCAGATGTGGGGCACTGCATGTGGGGTTTAGGTAGCTGGAGCTKCAAGGGGAGTGGCTGCTGGAGGATTGTGTCTTGCCCTAGTTTAGTTACAAGCTCAGAGACAAGACTATGTATTAAAAAAGCTGGGGGGTTGCTATTGGCTTCTCAGTCTATCCGGCACCCCTTTAGTCTAAAAAAATGTTTATTGTCAAGAATATTACCATCTTGGTTGGAATAAAACTGCTGGGTGACTTCTACCTATGTCCCTGCCATACCAGCTAAAGAGCAGATCAGCTGGCTTGATTTAATAGGAGAAGTGGAGGAAAGCTGATGGAGGTGCRTTTCTTTTTTTTTTTTGTCTGCAGTGATCTTTAGCTCAGAAGAGCRCATCTCTGCTAATTGACTATTAAACAAGATTGCTTGCTGAGGTGCGCTGGCTTGCCATTTCAATCCTTTAAGGAATAAGCCTCTGATCAGCTGCACATRGGGCTCTTAAATATAATCTGCCTAATGACTGGAGGGCTTTGACCTTCTGTTATTAAGGCACCAATGTTTAGGGTTACAAACTAAACCCTTGGGCTGGGGGGCTAAACACGGGTGGGGTTTTTCTTCTGAAATGGTAATACTCCAAACAAAAAAGGCTGCTTTTTAATCTCAAAGCAAGACTTGGAACCAKCACAGTCAGTCTAGAGATAAGTCTCTTTTAGCTCAAGATTTCTAGGATTGCACACATGTTGCCACATGTCTGGACCACCAGTTAGACACCTACCTGGCCACAGATCCTCCGTCCCAGTTGCTGTGCATGCAAATAATGTGTGYTTGTGTGTGTTTACCCAGTTTGGAAAAAATCTGAGCCCTGAGGGATTCAAGCTTCCTTTTGTGTTATGAAACGGGCCACGCTGAGAGCCAGCTGAAGCAATGCTCGCTGCCTGCTTTGCAGACACTATCCAGGATAGTTTTGGAGCCTGTGCACTCAGTATTTGAGGAAGGATGGTTAGTCTGGTGTATAGTGAGGATTCCAACTGCCATTTTAAAGAGCTCTGCTGACAGGTTCCACAGGAAATCCCAACCCAAGCCTGAAAGATAGCAGCAGCTTGGGGTCAGAGTCRGAAAGGGCTGGGCAAAGGGAGGAGCTAGCTGCAAACAGAGGCAGACTGGCTCTTTCCCTCTTCAAATCTRTTTTGTTCAGCTGGCACCATCCTCCTCCACAGGCATGGATGTAGGGGAGGAATGTTCCTTGTCATGGCAAGCTTTGGGTACTCTCCCCAGGGTGTGGGGAGGGCACAGATTACTTGGATGCTTTCCGGTCCTGTTTTCCCCCACCCCAGTTGGTTGATATACATCATCCTAAAGCCTTAATATTAATGTGGCAGCAGTCTAGAAATGGGAAGGGGGACAAGACTCGCAATTCTGTTTTAGAGTAAATGCTCCAGGARCAGTTGGTATTTCATTGCTGATATTAAACCTTGATGTAGGGAGMGAAGGGAGAATGTGGCTAATGCTCAACACCTGCCTCTGACAAAWAATCCACTGGAGACCTGCAGTAATTTTGTAAATCACAAGCACATTTTCAGCCTTCTCAGAAATGTGTATTTCTAAATGCTAATCATCAAATAGCCTAAATTACCAATCCATCAGATTAGTCTTTAAATTGAGGTTAGCTTAAGTTGAGTGGTAAGTAAGTAAGTGGTATATAGTTCAGTGCTCTYCATCTCTTGCTTTTTTGACCTGGCAAAGCAATCTCTTCTTTGTGTTATATTAAAATGTGTCATAGGAAGGCTGTGTAAATGATGTCTTTTTGACCCGTCACAGGGTGTGGATCTTCAGGAGAGAGGGCTCCTGCATGCAGGAGTGGGAGACTGTGAAAGGAATGATGCCTAGAGCATCAAAATCCAGTCTGCCTGTTTTCCCTGCCTTTCCTTTCTTGCACCAGATATTTGTAATCAGAGAATACTGGAGGTTTGCTGGATTGCTCATAATAAAGCCTCAAAGGAAGGATCAGCAGTGGGGGCAWTGTATTCCATTTGTTGTAACCTGAAGTAAAGCTGCTCCATGCATGTTCCACTAAGATGAGTCAGGTTGCCACCTCTTTCTAAGGTGACATTACAGGATGTCTGTCTGCAGTCTTTGGCGTTTTATTTGGGAGGGGAGAAGAGGGAGTTGGTTTCCTTTGCAGCAGCAAGTGCAAAATAGGCTTTTAATAAAGCTTAAATACTGCAGCTGCTGGCTAAGTTAAAAAAAGAAGTGCTGGCACTCTGTCCTGGAGATGAGCCTTTTCCAGCTCTCTGCCATGACCTAGGGATGTGAGCCATCCCTTCTGTTCTTTTTTCCTTTGTGCCACTTTCTTGGATGAGAATAATGGGAGAGCTTCTTCCTTTGGCAAGGCTTTACCTTGCTTTGCCTTTTCTGCTCATGGAGGTGGTTTAGGTTTGTGAATGGAAGGAATAGAGTCATAGAAGGAGAAGTGCTGTAGCATAGATATCGTGGAGGAGGCTGTGACTTTTTATTGGTTATAAATAAACTCAAATCCCTGATTATAGACCCTGAGAACTAGAAACTCAAAAACCAAGAGATAAGAAAAGGAGGAACTTTATATATGGTACAATAACACTTTCCACCAAGGTACATGTGGGTCAGCTGAGTGTTGCTGGAGACCTGAGAACAGCCCTGCTGAAACCAGATTACAGTCCAGATACGGGTAAGAACGCGTTGTCCAAATACTACTACCGTGATTGAGGCAGATAAGGGATTTTTTTTTTTTGTTCATGCAGAAAGTTTCCTGCTTCTTACGGTCTCCTGGGACGTTCAGCATGACCTCCTTGTACCTGGCTATTTGCAGAGCCTGGTCCTGCTGCTGGAGAGCTCAGTAGCATGAACTCAGGAGTAGGGCAAAGCATCTCCCTTCCCTTCAAATGTATTTTTCTCCCCATTTGCTAACAGTAGCCTCTGAAGCGCATCAGGATTGTTCACAAGCAGATTCTCCACTGGAAGCCACCAAATGWTTTGAGCAGCTTGAGGCATCTGTTTTGACAGGAGAGGACTCAGAACACAGACMTCACTGGGTGCTTAACATCAGTGAACACACTGCAGTACCAGTGTCAGGGTATCCTGAGGCAGCTCCTGGGCAGAGTGGGACAGCTTTGACCTTTGATGCAGTTGTCACAGATGAAGTTAAAGAAAATGAGGAATTACACTGTGAGAGTCAGTCTCTTCTCTCTCTTGCCAAGGASTGCTCTCCAGGAGCTGAGAGTAGGCAGAATGGTGAATGACCTGACTCTAGCAGTGTGGGTCATTGGGTGCTGCATGCTGTGAAGGCTTTCACTAGTCCTTATCTGGGAGTTTTGCCAAGAAACTGGTGCTGGGGGAACAGAATCTCAAGCTATGAGACAGAGAAACTTTCACTAGGAGATCCGATTGTAATTGAAAAAAAGGAAACAAAACCAGCTAGAGGGGTGTGACAAGGTTCAGAGGATTGCTCAGTACGTTGGGTTAAAGGAAATTTAGTTGTCCTGAAGTAAATCACAGAAACAGCTGAAAATGGGCTGGACAGAGACATGGAAAAGGAGCATAATCAAGAMGAGTCTTGAATTTCCATGGCATAGTGCAAAGGGCAGGAATTTCGTAGGTTGGTTGCCTGAGGGTTCAAAGTGTGTACCGGGCGCCCTGTCTGAGCCCCTGCCTTCTCTGGGGTCATGGCATTTCCTGGGAGCTCCCTGCAAGCTCTTCTGGTTGAACTACAGCCCGCATTTCTGAAAGAGGCATCCACACACAATGGAAAGACTTAACAATTTGGGATCCACCACATCCTTTGGGAAGCTGTTCCCATGGTTAATGTGTTTACCGMGTAACTGTTGCAGTTCCCTGAAGGAGTTTGAGTCCTCAGCTGGCAACCTGCCTGCCTTGCTCAGCACTGCTGCATAGGGCTCTGCTTCCTGAGACTAAAGTCTTTCTATAAGGGGACTAAGGACCTTTTTGGGATCATGAGGCTCCTCTAGGACAGCCAGGGAGCTGAACCTGCTCCCTCCAACCACAAATGTGGATTGAGTTTTTTGAAGCATTAGTCTGTTCATTCATCAGCAGTCCACTGATCTTGTCTCCTCTCTGGGTGACGTGTGCCTTGCTGGTTTGCCCTCGGCATCTGGTAGGTCACGCTGGATTTGAGAAACAACTCTGGCATTGTACCAAGCAGAGGCTGTGGGACACTCAACATTGGATTCCAGAGATGATGTGTCATGAAAGCCCTGGCCCTGCCTGCCCCTCTGCACGAGGCTGCTGGAGGTAGTGGGAGTCTTGCCGGGTTGCAGTCCCCATGTTCAGGGAGAGATTTGTCTTTCTGAGYAGATTCTGGTAGGTGGATGTTAGCTGCAAAATCTGTTTGGGAGCCTGCAGCTCTGTGGGGGYGGAAGGGAAGCCTTGTGCTTATCCCTCTGCCTGCCTCCAGCTGGAAGGTGACAACGGAACTTGTGGCTGGGAGAACTCAGCTGTTTCCATTTTCTTCCTCTGGGGACTTGAAATCTATTTCCAGTGAGGTGGGTCCCTGGGAAAAGGAAGGGCAGCTCTTCTAAGTGAGTGCTGCCAAAGCTGAAAGGCACTGGGAGGTGTCCTTGCCAGCCTCAGGCATTTGAAACACTTCAGTCAAGGCCTGGAAGAAAACCAGAGGATAATCTTAGTTTCTCCTCTTGAATACATTTTGGGCTCTCCGCACTGTCCTCTGGTTTGTTACTAATCTTTTCCGCAGCCTWAGAAAGCTGTTAAAACAACTGAGAAGGTTCTTGTTGAGAAGAAGAGCATATCCTTTCATCAGTTGATTTTCTATTGCCTATTCTCTCCTGGCTGAACATCGTGTTTTATATGGCAAGCATCTTTAAAGCTTTTAGGGTATTTCTCTTCATTCCTGACCCCCGAAATACCCTCTTTGTTCTGGATCGTTGAGCCAGCTCTTAATCTGGGCTGGAAAAGGAGAAGGTAATTGTGATGGATCCCCCTGTGATATTACCCTTCCCAAAAGCAATTAAATGTGATCAAACCCTCATTTTTGTTTTATGACTGCTTGTAGCAGTGCCCAAACATTTATGGTCCCCCGAAGTCCCACGTGCTGCCAGGCAAGGCTTTCCAGTGGAAGATAATATATTATATTCATGCTATTCGTTAACTTGCACACTGCAAAGCAGCCACTCCACTGGGCTCTAGCTTGTTGCTCATTCTAGTGATGCATTTGTGTTATGCAGCCCCGATTCTCCTTCACCTCACTTAATTTCCTGGGAACTTTCCTCTCTCCTAGGCTGCTTAGCTTTGTGAACATTTGCCAGTGGAAGGTGGTGTATTTGTTTTAATCTGATCTTTTCTTCAAGCTGTCAGATTAATTGCTGGGCTAGGAGGGAGTTCCCTCCCTGCCCCTGTCCTGCCRTTGTCATTTCATTTTGATCAAAGCCTGGATTGATCTGATACAGTGGGAAGCTAACCAGGATTAAACACTGGGGCTGTCTAGGAGCCACAGGGACAGACCCAGGGACTSTGCATTGCTGGGGGGACCCTGGGGGTTGTTTTCTCAAGGGTGATTGGAGTGTGAGTGTTGGATCCTCCTTGCATGGTCCACTGCACTGTGAGGAGTGACCTGGGAATYGCACCAGCTGCTCCGCCATCCAACTCATTCACTTTGAAATCCCTTTAGCACTGGAACAATTCCATTAGCAGGACTTCTTAGGCCTGATTTGGAGTGGTTTCTCTGCTGATCAAAACTAAGTCTGTGCACCAGTCTGGAGAGCTCGTCATAACCAAGACATTCCCTCCGTACCTCGGGGCTGCTTGCAGCTGAAATCTTGAACAAAAGATCTCTGTTAGACAAAGGAGGAAGGAGTGAGCCTCTGAAGAGTGGAAGAATTTCTCCTCTGTTTGCCAGCACTTCTATTCTAACTATTCTTTTATTAAGGATTGGTCACCAATTAATCCATGTCGTTTTGCAGACAAAGCTGTCAACATTTTTAAGGTTGCACTGTGAAATAACTTCAGTGCTGCTGGTTCTAGCAGCTCTGAATATTCTCAAACAAATGCCTTTTAAGATAAAAATGGCCTGTGCTTGATTCCAGCCCAGAGTTGTGATCGTTACTCTTTTATTTGAAACGTCTCAACTGAACCCAGTGAAGTCAGTGAGAGCTGCAAGTGTTTGAAAATCAAGTCACTTATTTCCATGGCTAAATATGGGCGTAATGCAGGGTGTTACTCTAAAATGCTCCAGTGTGTGACCCAAGTTGGAGCTCAGCACGTGTGCTGTGTGCCACAGTATTGTCTGCAGTACCTTCTGACAACTTTCAGGTCATCAGCCTGTTGGACCTGAGTACCARATGCATCATGCCCTCTCACTTTTATTTTTTGCTGTTACCTGCTGTTGGGGTGTGAGATGCTTCACAGCCACGTAGGAGTGTAAGCTGACTGGCAACTTGTACATGTGTGCATTTCTGCTGATTTCTGTCGATTTCTGTCCATTTGGAATGAGAATGGTAGAAGCAGGACACCTTCYTCCCCCACCCCTGCACATTTCCCACACAGTTAGAGCTTTATAAGAGGCATTTGTTGACACTCTCAGTGGCACCACTGAGATACAAAATTAAATCTAGCCCACCACCTTGGAGTGGGGTAGGCACAGTGGTTCTGTGCTGGTGTAGCAAAATCCACAGAAGCTGACACATTTATTATCCCTAAATGTTTGAAGAACATAAGAGCAGCATAAAATAAGAGCATGCGTGAGATTTTTCAATAAAATTAATTAATTCAAGCAGTGCTTTACAAATTCAAGTTAACCCRTGTGGGAACAGTTTGGGGAGTTCTGGAGAATGCATGCAGTCCTGCAGTCGCAGGGGCAGGTCTGGTTTGAATTGCATGGATGCCCTGGGTGGAGGAGAGCTCATGTGAGGAGTGACTGCAGCTTCCAGCTGGGAAGGGGCAGCTCCATCAGCGTTTGTCTGCAGCTGTGGTGCTGTGTGTGCTAACAGGGGCGTACCTTTGGCTGGAGACCAAGCCTGAGTTACRGGTCCTTACCCGTCAGCCGAGCATCAGACAGGGCTGGTTCGTGCTGGGCTGGAGTCCTTAAYGTCTTCATAGTATCAGAACTCATTTGAATGCTGCAGCTCTTCCAATTAAGCTCCTGTTGAACTTCATGCACAGATATTGTGATATAATTGGCTGGCCTGCTGCTCCAACAGCCTCTGTCTGTGCTCCAGGCTGGAGGGGAGCCAGAGCGAGCCCTGGGCTCCACACAATGTCATACTTATTAGGAGGGTGCGAGATTTTGTTTTTGCTAAAACAGTTCTGCCAGTACAGCCTGGAGGCCAGCTGCAGTTAGACTGGCACAGAGGGGCCTTATGCTGCTCTGAATTGTCCCTGGCTCTGGGGGCAGGCAGGGATGCTGCTGGAAGTACCTTTATCCTGCAGTAACAGCCTGTGCATGGTGAGTGCTGCCCAGCTCCACAAGTGCAACTTTATTTTGTTGATATCTACCCCATAGCAACTTTGTCTCAAAGGCCCGAGGAAAATATTTTGYTTCCTCTGGCTGTTAGGAAGTGGGTTCTCCATGGCAGCAGTCCCTTGACAAAGGGTTCGGTGCTGAGCAGGAAACCCTGGTCCAATCCCTAATGAGCCCTTCCTGCTGATAAGGGAACCTGCGGGTCAGGGGCTGTGGCTGAGCCAGCCAATTCCCCRAGAACTGATGTACTTTTTGATGAGCACATCCTCCAGAGCCTGTACAGTGAGACTCCAGGCCCTGCTGAGAGGGGGATGCTGACCYAGATGCCACAGAATGGGACCTGCCTGAGGAAAGGCCAGCTCTGGCAGAGCTGTTCACCTGTGTTACTGTTACTGCTCTCTGACATTCCTAAGCTGGAACATCCCATCTCTCCCCTGCTCAGCAAGTTTGCCMCTTACTGTACATGGAGACCCAGCACTGTTTTTATTCTTGGACTAACTCATGTGTGTTCATGTGTGCAGTATTATGTGTGTTTACACCTGGGTTATCACCCAGTTTGGGAAGTGGACTGGAGAATAAGGTGCTGTCCTGTTTTGGAGCAATGAAGCTCCTAGGTCTCTTTTTCCAGCTTTGTGTTTTAAAAAGGCCTATCTAGTACAATCCATTACATGGAGATAGAATGAAGTATTTCTGTATCTTTGAAAGTGCACTAGAAAAGAAGTCCCTGATAGGTATCTGTGCTGGCAGCCCATGGCAYGATGCTCTGCAAACCCCTTCACCAGCTGCTTCACACCTGCCRTGTCAGTTTTGCTGTTCATTTCCCCCTTCTACAACACTTATTTCCTTYCTCAAGGTGAGGTGCACTCTGCCAGAGCAGCATTGCTCAACTTGTAAAGTCACACCTAAACTCACTGTGCTGGATTAATAATAAATCTAGCAATAAACTTGGAATACTGGAGCATTTCCCTTCAGCATGCCATTGCTTGTTGCCGCTGCTGGGAATTGGGAGTGACATGGATTTTTCCCCTGTGACAAATCTTTGTTCCCCCACTGACTATATTTAGACACAAATATATCGAGAATCAACTGTRCCCATGGCAAGCTGTGCTACTGCCTGCAGCAGCCTTCACCAAGGCTGCAGCATCACGTGGGCTTTTATTCTGTTGCATTTGCCCTTGGCTCTCCACGCTGATAGAAAACATCATCTCTCCCAGGCTTGGATTACTGGGCTGCTGGCATGGAGTGGTCTGGCTGTCCTTGCCCAACAGTGCCTTTTATCTCCATCTTAAACTTTTCAATGTAGAACCTGGCGTGGGAAGAAGAGCTATCACTCTCCTCTCTTCTGGAGAGGTTGCACCTTCCATTCTGTCTGTCACATTGCTATTTGAACACTGTGCTTGAGTTGTGATCCTGGATTACCTCCTTGACTCAATGGAGTCAGTGTCAGACTTCCTGCAAGTAGGAAGAATCTGTGAACGTTGCTGTTCATGTATGGGTCTCCARCATGAGGCTGTCTGAGGTCTTGGGAAGTATGGGGTGGCATTAKAAACCAGMAAGGACCTGAGGCTGTTCTTAGCYCTTGATATTGCAAAAGCAGTGATGRCAAAATAACTTGGGGTTAGCCTGAACAAAAGCCAGAAAAAAATTAACTCACACTATCACCTCAATTTAAAACCCCATTTCCTTGTTCCTTTTAAGTCCTCGAGGCTGGTCCTGCTGCAGTCAGACTGTGCTCCTTTTGCATGGGTGCAGTCAGAGTATTTTCACCGGGAGCTGACTCCTGTCAGTGAAACCCTCCAAGCAGCAGGAATCAGTCTGTCTTGGTCTGCTGGCAGGATCACAGGTGGGATAATTCCCATTTTCCYAGTGCACTTGCATCTCTTGCTGCTTTTGGACACAGCTGCCTGCTCTGCCGTGCCCTGTAGCACCACRCAGTGGGTTTTGTCCCAGCCATGGCTGCTTTTTCACAATGGTTTGGTTGGTGCATGTCGCTCTTCAGAGTGCAGGAAGTTTGATACCCCTCACTACACAGATCTGACCCTGTGTCAAATATCCCCACTACTCCTAAAGCACTTTGGGCAGGTTCTTTGGCTCAGTTTGTGTGTGCTTTAGGGTGTAAATGCTGGGTACCTGCTACCAGCTCAGCAAGTGGAACACACGGACAGGCACCACCAGGTTGGCAGTGAGTTCCTTGGGCTGCACCTCCCTGGCCGGGTGATGGGAATCCATCAATCCTCTCCCTGCCAGCCTGCCTTGGGCAATGYCCTCCAAACAGGATCATTGCCTGCCCTCCAGTACCATCCACCCTAATTTTATCTTCATTTCCTCCTCGCTTGTCTTTTTTTTTCCACCTGGTATTTCAGTGTTTGTTTGTTTGGTGTTAGGGAGGCTTTCTTGTTTGCTTTTTAAATTACCTGTTGTGACAGGCAGAGCTGAGAACAAGCCAGGTTGCTCTCTGCATCCACCCGAGAGCCTGTTTGGGAAACAGTGCCAAGCAGGGAGGAGGTGAGGGGGTGGGAAAGTAGAAATTCAGTTAGGTTTTGCGTGGGAGAGTTTCTGTCCTTGGCCATTTATGTGGGGTGAGGGATGAGAGAGCTGGTCAGTTTTGGGTGCTGCAGAGCAAGACCTGTGGTATCGTTCTGGGGAAGGTTTCTGCAAGCTGGCAATACGTGGTACCATCATTCTGCTGCTGTCTGCTCCATCCAGCCAGACCATCCTGGCCTTAAGGAGCAAATGGCACCACACTTGTCTTACTGACAAGTGCTCCTCTTGTTCTCTGCCAGCGTTTTCAATCCTCTGTTGAGGAAGATCATCTGGGAGTAAACAGCAGAGCTGGCACATGGGCCACCAGCCAGGTCTCTGCATGCATCCATCTCGTGCAGTGTCTCTCACACCCTTGCACGCAGAAGGAAGAATGGTGGGGCCGGTGATCCATGGTGCTCTGGGCAAGAATCTTCMACTTTATTAAAATGAAAATATTTACTGGCTGCATCAGTTGCCCAGCTGTGGTTAGTTTGCATGAGAGCCATTTCCTGCAGTTAAGGAAACTATTCAGCTTTACAGCAGATCATGGAAGGAAAAGATACTACTATGTCCAAAATCTTGTGCTCTTCTCTCTGCTGAGTGGGCAGATTTCTCGCCTGAATCTCTGCCATTGAAGCACTTGGGGTGACAGGAACAGATCTGTCATTGCTGTGCTGCAAGTAAATACCACAAGTTCCAGTGAGGAAGGAAGAGGGGCAGGAGARGTGCAGCACGAGAGCCAGGGTTTGGTGGTGAACATGGTGCAGGGCCATGAGATGCCATCTTTCTGCACTCAGTGACATTTGCTTGCCAGCATCCTCCCTTCCATGCTGCTTGGTGCTGCAGGGAGCCAGCAGAGAAGTGGTTTGTGTTGTAGTGTGTGTTTGAGTTGGGTTCTTCTGCTTGAAGCCATTGCAAAGCCATTCAGCCATGCTGAAGATCTGGGAATGGATGCCTCCTGCTTGTCCTCTTGTGCCAGACATCATAAATACACTTGCCCTTGCAGCAGTCTCATCATCTAACATGCAACAAAAACTATCCTCCAAGTTCTGACCTTGCTTGAAAGTGGATTTTTATAGGTTGTAGGTGTAACCTGCCTTTTAAAATGGTAATTGGTAAAGGTGATCTCTGACAATCTGCTTCCCAGGGCTGGGGCAGAAGGTACAGGGGCTTTCCTGGCCTTCAAGATTTCCTACTGATGAAATCATGTCATCTCTGTGAGTCCACATTTATTTCTGCAGAAGGAATGATTGCTCTACAGTGCCTCATGGAGAGTTACCAGATGTTTTGGATGGATGCTGGAATGTGATGGAGTGTCCAGCACTAAATTGTTTCTGCTTTGGGAGATGCAAAACCCTGCAATCAGGCCAGAGAAGTTGCCCCACTCTGTAGTCTTGTCTCCTTTACCCTACAGCTGCAGGGTGTGCAGGATACCTTGGTGGAATCCGCATAATCTAAAAAAATACTCTTCTTGGTCCAAGTATTGCAGCAGTGCTTTGTCACAAGACCCTCACTGGCAGAACAGGTTATTTGCCACTGTTTAATTGTGGCTCAGGGGGCTAAGTTTCATTAGTGGGGGAAAAACAAGCTACTCATTTGTGATTTGCATACATCAGTGACTGTCCTCTTCTCTGTGTTTGCTCACATTATTTCCCCAAAACAGCATAACAAGAAGTGGGGTGGGGGAACATTGAGGTGTTAGCTAAGAATCAGTAATATCCTATTTTATGTTCATAATTTTCTTCTTACAAATTGAGCCCTTCTTAAAAGTATTCCTAGATGACAGAAGTAGGGCCATCTTGCTACAGAAATTATTATCCACAACAAAGAGGATACTACAAGGTGGATGGAGAAGCAGCAGAAAGTCTGCGGTCTGTGGAGCCAGCAGAAAGAGAGCACAGAGGGTTTGTGATCCTCAGAGGTGGAGGTCAGGCTAAAACTGGGGACACTGCTGGCTCCTTGGCCAACATTTGAGTAGGTGTCCTCGGGCTCACTTTGTTCATTGGTGTTGGACAATGTGATCTGTCATCTCCTACAGTCTGATGGTTCCTGCCTGCTTCTGACCAGTCAGCTTGATCTTCTCTGGCCAACTGGTGCTGGTTCAGCTGCTAAATATCTCCATAGGTATTTCACAAAGACAGGAGGTGCTTCCCCTAGTATTCCTCTTCAACAGCTGCAGCATGGCTGTTGTGGATAAGAGAGGCTGATTTGCAAAGACATCGGAGATCCGCTGTGTCAAGGGAAATGTGAGAAAGCAAACAGGAGAAGCAGCACAGAGCTCTGCCTTTGGATAGCAGGAATGTTCTGCATGGATGGAGGAAGGAAGTGGCTTGGCAGCAGTGGAGCAGACAGATATCTGGGTGAATCACAGGTTCARCATGAGTCACTGCTGTCACACGGTTGTGGAAGAGGCACACGTCACAGGGGCCGTGTTAGGAGCTGCACGCTCCCAAGGCATCCCAAACATTCCTCCTGCTCCCGGTGCTGGTAAATCCGGCACTCGTGCTATTCCTGGTTTGGATGCTGCACTTTGAGGAATACGTTGGCCAATAGCTGAGAGTCTGTGAAGAGCAGTGAGAGTGGTCAGAGGGCTGGAAAACATGAGGAATGAGAACAGCTTGAAAGGACCTGGGATTGTTTAGTCTAGGAAAGARCAAGCTGGGGGGGCAGGCAATATGAAGAGCTTTCAAAGACATAAAAGGCTGCTGCAAAAAGTGAGGGAATGATCTGTTCTTAGTAACTACTAGGAAGAAGATAGCAAGTCATGGGCTGAGCAAGGAAATTTAGTCACTGGGGAAGACTTACATAAGTGAAAGGCTGATGAATTACTGAAACCTCAGTGTGTGTGGGGTTGGTGTCAGGAGACCTTCAGAGCACCCATCTCTGGATGGGTGGGAGAGGAACTCATCTTGCTTTATCTGGTGGGATGCACTATGAGGCCTTTGTAGCCMTATTCCCAATTGCTGGAAGATTATTTTCTAAAGCTTGTGATGAAGTCTGCCTCTTTTAATCWGGCATACATTTCCTAGATGCTGCTGACCTGCCTGTTACAAGACATCAGGATTACATGTGGCAGTGACACTTTATCACTGCTAWAGCAGCAATTCTCCATGCTCCTGGTCAGCCTGCAGGCTTGCACCAAGGTGGGGGAAAGCCTCATTGTTAAGGACAGGGATGTAGAGTGTGTTCACCTCTGRTGGGACAGCAAGGGAGCCCATGCTTGCTGCTTGTCCCTGTGTGTGACCATGTCAGATGACGCACAGGCACAGTGTCCTGATGACATTAGATGGTGCAGGGGAATCCTCCCTGCCAAGGCAGAGCTCCCCAGCAGTTTTCCTTTTTTTGGCTCAGGGGCTGATTTCAGCTGTGCTTTTTAATTGTGAAAATCCAGAGCATGTGTCCTAAATAAGCGATTGTCCTGATCCTCATCCCTGGGATCCATTATGTCTTAGCAAATTACTTTCTCTCTTTTAAATGCCTTAGTGATTAAAGATGCCACAGCAGATACCCTTAATGAGTACAAAAAGGGTAATAATTCCTCTTGTTGGCACTGAATGCAATTAATCAGGCCCCTTTACTTGCTTTTCAAACAGATGAGGCATTTAAGGCCAAGCAAGTTTTTAATTGGACTTTAATGTTTCTCATTTACTTCATTTTGGCACAAGCGTAGGAATTCCCACCCCCAGGTTTGCTGGATTTTTTCAGGGTGATAAAAGGCTCAGCATGAAGACTCAGCAGCAGACTCAAACATGTCCTTCAGCCTGTGCCTGGTCCCATTGCCTGGCCCATTGGTCCTGCTGCAGCAGCRCAGAATTGTCTGGACAGGAGGAGAACCAGGTTATCCAGCACAGAGCCAATTTCCAGTATGGGGCTGACATTGGATATTAACAGGATTTTTGGAGTAGTCATCAACACAAGGGTGCAACAAAGCCTGCCCTTTATTGTCAGGTTCACTTGCCTTGAAGGARCTGTTGACTTGTGAGTATTCTTGTGATTATCTGGATTCCTTTGATGGAGGTCCATGTCATAGCCCAGATTCTGTAGCTTCAAACATGGGGTGAATTACCTTTTAAGCGATATTCCAGAGATCCATGGCCAGGAAGATGTACAGAGGCTTTGAGCACCATTACAGATGGGTATGTGCGTACAGATACTGTTAATCTATGCCAGGAATTGCCATGGGAGAAAAGATACATGATGAGTAGCCCTTGCCTGGTTTGCAGCTCCTGCTCCCTGCTCTGAAGCCAGCACCACCTCTTCTTCCACCTCTGGCCATGAACCATCTTRCCTTTGGTTTCCATTCCTCCCATTTATCCTCCACTGTGGTTTGGGGACAGCAGTTGACCTGTCAGCATGTCCCAGTACRTGTTTCATGCAGAGACACGTTCAGYAGCCCAGCTTGGCAGATTGGCCCATCCCAACTCAGCTCTTTCCCGCCAGCAGCCGACAGGTTCAACCAAAAAGGCATCAGTCTCGGCATGTGTGAGCCTGCCTGTGAGCCTGCTTGTCACTCTGCAGGGCAGGGATTCCTCTAATGCCCAGGAAAGATCYCAGAACTTTCAGCTGGGTTTTTCCAGGTGTGTGCTGTGTCCTTTGCAGTCAGATCTGTCTGTATTTCAACAGACAGTGGCTGTGGACTTCCACCTATGGAAAGGTCGGTGGATGCAGAGGAGCTGTGGGTGCCCTTGGATAGGTGAGATGACTCTAAGGTCTTCGGGAGTTTTTTTCCCTGAAAAAACAATTAGGAGAAATCTAGGGACRTTTCTGCATCACTATTTTTCCTGCTTCAAAGGTAGGAAAATCTTAAGCACAAGTGTGTCTGGAAAGTTAAGTGTGTTAAGAGAAATGTGTTATTGAATACCTTGTGTTAATTTAAACACSTTCTGCCTGCCAGATTTGGGGCAGAGGAGGTTTGCCAGCTGCATCAGCCATAGCACTTCCCTACATCTGTCTCAGGGCATCCTTAAGGCCTCCCAGTGCAGTGTGAGGAACTGCTGTGCACAACCACCAGGCTCTGCTTTCCAGGCAGCTGCACAGCAGGGAATGCCRTGGGGGATGCCTGCCCAATATTTTATTTGGTTTGTCCTTCCTTTTTGTCACATCTCTTCTCCTCTGACTCCCTCACATCTTGAACATGCATCTGATACTGGGTTTGGTGATGGAGCAAGGCTTGTGTAGTGCTGGGTAGCCAGACTTGGTGGGAACCAAGTCTCTCCAATTTTATCTTGTGCTGAGAACATCTCCGCCCATTTTGCCCTATTACACCATTTTCCTGCTTCATGCAGATAAGGATACCTGGAGCCATCATGCCTTGAAAAGTCAGGGAGAATTGGAAGCTGAGCTAGGGGTTATTGTGTGATCATGGTGTGAAGGGCTGTAGACATCTTGATGAGATGTTCAGGGATAAAGGTGAATCAAAGAGCATCCAGCTTGTTCTGTGTCCCTGCAGAGTGAAAAACTGCTGCCATTGGCCTGTGCTTGAGCCACGGGCAGGGACGGAAGGAAATAAGAGAGCCAGGTCCTAGGACATTTCTGCTCCTCTGGCTGGTATTGAGGAGGGGCAGGCAGCTTTGTCCAGTTGCTATAGAGCCTGCCAAAATGCTCTTAATCCCAAATATATCTATGTCAGGAAGCTGCAACCCCAAGTGACTCTAGCCAGCCATTCTTTCATTGAGAGTCTCCTGGCTGAAGCTTACAGAGTTGTCATTTTCTTTGATTTAATTCCATATAAACTGCAGAATTATTTTCCTTTAGAGGCTTGCAAATTACGGAAGCATAAACCATGCTAATGATCCGATAAGGACAACTTTGGATACATTCCCAAGAACGGCTACCCCTGGGCAGGACGTGCTCAGAGAGCACTGATAGAGAGCAGTTTGCCATGCTCACCTGGCTGCCTTCCTTGGGCCCCCCTTCCCAAATTCCTTCATCTCTCAGGAACGAGAATCATTTCCTCTCTGGCTTCTTGCAGAGGCAAAGGCTGTGCAGACCTGAAGTTATCTCTGGAATGTGTGTAAACACTGAGTTCAATGGGATGCTGTTTGTCCCCCACTGCTGGGGGGGTTTAAGAAGGGTTAATACAAGTTTGTTTTATGGGTTCCTAGCCTGAGAATTGTCTTCCTCAGAGGGCAACCTGGCTGACCTGAGCCCCTGTGTGTGCATTTCCCAGCATAAAGAGGAGATTTGGGGGCCCCACCACAYGGGTGGGATTTCACTCCTCTAAGAACAAGGAGATGAAAGACCCAAGTGGTCTCCCTGCTAAACAGGGACCCGGGAGATGGTATGGRATCACAGTGCACGTGCGCTGGGACTCAGTGTGCAGCTAACAGGATTTAGATGATGCTTGGACAGAAACAAATCAGGAGAAGGGTGGGGGTTACAGGCAGTTCTGTGCTCCCATCTTCAAAGAGCATTGAAACGTAAGCAGGGCAACAAAACCTGAGAAGTGACGTGTGGGCTGGGACMAAATGAGAGGCATAAGGAACTCTATCTGTTTGCATAAAAATAATTCAGATGTAATTTCGTTAGTGGTGTACGTCACTAATGAGTCTAACCTGGAGACCAGAGTGTTCTTGATTTAGAATTAGCAGCAGCAACCAGAACCTAAAGCTAAAGAAAATCAAGCATTAATAGCGATGAAATGGTTAATTCGTAGATGTGTTGTCAGTACTGGTGACGCACTGAGGCTGGATCCCTTCCAGAAAACAACACTTTAACTGAAGACAAAGAACCAGACTTAGCACAGAGGTGATCAGTGGAATGGCTTGGCCTGGTATATACAAGGGGTCAAACTGGATGATTTAATGATCTCTTTTGGCCTGAAAGCTCTCTGTTCTCCTAARAAGATAAATGAAAAAGCCCTTTCACAAAAAGCAAGCACTTGAGATATGTGTGTAATGAACTCTGCTGCTTCCAGGGGAACGGCAGAGCAGGATCTGCAGGAAGCGTGACCTTGCCGCCTGCAGGCTGCATGGAGTTGGTGGCCATCTGTTTGGTGGCAGTGGCTCACCACCATCAAGGCCACCACTCTCACCCGTGACATTTCTCAGGTCTGTTTTTAATTGCCATCTCCCTGCATTTAACTTAACATTTGCTCCCTAATCTCCGTCAGGGTGAAGAGGCCAAGCGGTATGAGTAGCCTTYTGGGGAAGATCGGCGCCAAAAAGCAGAAGATGAGCACACTGGAGAAATCTAAACTAGACTGGGAGAACTTCAAGGAGGAGGAGGGGATTGTGGAGGAGTTGGCAATCCATAACCGAGGGAAAGACGGGTAAGAGGGACTTTACCTAATAATAGTCCAGCATTTCCCACCACTTCATTTACATGTGAGAAGCCCATTGCTTGCTAYAGAGTTCACAAACCCATGGGGTTTCTTAAGGACTTATTCTAGGCATAGGTAAAACCAGCAGCTGCTGTAGGCATCACAGGGAGACAGGTAAGTCTGCAAACACCTATCACTCTCTGCTAGTAAGTCCAGCCAATGTCTGGCTTTATCATCTCTTGTGCTTGTGGCACAGAGGTGAATTGGTCTAATGCAGCCCACCAATAACGAAACACAATTGCCTTTGTCCAGTTTCCCTTTTTCAATTTGGGAAAGTTTTGTTCTGTTCTTCAAATGATGCATTTCAGTTGCATTTGTCCTCCCTCCTCCCACGTAAAGATTTATGTAAACACAGAACAGCTGGCAAGGTGCGTTAAGGATTATGGCAGCACTGGGCGTTGGTTGTGTGCATCAAGCAATGTTCACTCCAGTGAAGTTAATGGAAGTATCATAAAAATAAATGGCAATGCTGTAAATAAAACAGAAAGTTAATAACATGCACTGCAGGGAGTGATAATGAGATCAGAAGCAGAATTTCCACTACAAGTGCTTTGCAAAGCTCTGGGAAAACATAACCGGCTTAGTGGACAGCTCATAAAATGTATATTTTATTATAAGCTATTATTTTACCTGCAGGAAAAACTCTGAGCTTCTGCATTCCAACAGATTGGATTTTCTATTTTAGACAGATATTTTATAACTGTCAAACTATCAAATAGATATTTTCAGTTTGATCTTGCACCCTTGCTCAACACAACTTCTCCATCAGATCTCCCCTGATCTGTTTTCTGGTCGTCTGCCCTTGAACAAGTAGAGCAATTCTGTAGGAGTGCTGGAGAGGGGCAGCTGTTCCTCTGAGATCCCTGAAGTCCAAGGAGGTGAATGATTTCTGCCACATACAGGTGGGGCAGAGCAGTATTTTGTGTCATCTCTTGTGTGCCCAAACCTGGTATGTTGACTGTTCTTGCCCAGTGCTGTTCCCTTTCTCACCCCATCAAGCAGGACAGCTTGCTCTTCATGCCTGGCAAACCTTTCCAAAGACACTCACGTAACGGTCCTTGAAGGCTGAAGAAGGGATCAGCACATGGAAAAGATGAGCAAAGCAGAGCAGCAATTTTAAGAGCATTTTTAATCTTGGACRGCTTTGGGTTTTGCTGCCTGTCACATCCCAGGCTAGAAAATCTGCTAAGCTCTTGGCAAGCAGTTTTTGTCATTAAACAAATGAGAAACGTAATGCCAGGATAACTGTAGACACTTCTTACAAATATGTTTATGCTAGTCAGGCATGCAGTGAGGGGATCAACTGAGTATCTGCTCACTAGGAATTACTTCCACCTTCAAGGTATAGGGAGAAGGGAGGAGCACCGATGGAGGCTCAACCCRCTGCATTTTCGCTTCCAGACCACCGTGGTGTGAAGGGTGCAGTACCCTCACAAAGCAGCCAGCCTTCCTGGGGGGCAGGTCACACAGACACAGCTGCTGCCGGCCTCAGGTCATTTCACAGGAGCCTCTTGTCCCTTCTGCAGCTGCCTCTTCTCTTTTAATAATGTCGACTGTGCTCACCCTTCAGTGGGCAATCATTTACACATCTCTATAAAGATTGTAATGAGCCGTTGTTAACCCTTCAACCCAGGCAGGCAAGAGGGGGGCACTGCCTTTAATCCCCGGTGCTGTTAAAAACCTCTGCTCCCCACGTGTCCTGCTGTGTGATTGTAAATGTCTGCCTGATGAGGGGAGCTACAGCCCACTCCTGAACGTGTTTGCTCAATGTCACACGAGCCTGTGCACTTACAGAGATGGTCCGTGTATGTTTCAAGGAAGGCAGGAGGCTTTATTTTTTCTTGGGAGGTGAGACAGGCTGAATTTCTTTTTTGTGCTAACCCCATAGAAGTTTCTGTTYACAGCCCAGAGCTTCTCATACCTCCCTGGCCCTTCTCCAGCAGTGGGCCTGTGGCATCTTTCTGCTGCAAGTGCTGATTATCAGCCAGCCACAATCTGGGCCTAAAATTCCTGAGGCAGAGGGGACATGTGCTACCCCATGGCTCTGTCCTCCCTTGCCTCTGATTTTCCACTCCTTCTATCACCAGCCCCCATCCAGTGATTTGCATTTCCTCAGGAGTGGAATCTGGCCTTTTACAGCCTGGCTGGATCAGGTCCTGAGGGCCTGTTCTGGATTTGACAGGAGAGGCTGGAGTAAGGAGCAGAGGCAGCTATCCCCTTTGCTGTTCATCTCTCTGATGTGCTTTATAAATGGAAATGTGGAGTGGCCTCTTAATTGGGCCACCTTTGTAGGGCAGCCCCATGGGGGAGCAGCCGGCCCCGTGCACTCCTGCCCCGGGTGACTGATGGTGACTGACAGGGGACAGGCAGCACCACTGAGACCCTCCCCAGAGCAGCTTGCAGCTGCCCTTGTTAGCAGAGACAGCCTTAGCTCCCAGTGGATTTACTGTGCTGTGCTGCGGATCACAGCTGCCCTGTTTCCAGGCAGGTTGATAATTTACAGGAAGGTATTGATTCAGGTAGCAAAGGTTGTTTAGACAAGTGCAGGACGGGTGTTTGTGCCTCGCTCTTGCACTTTGCACCGTGTCTGGTGGCGCCTTGGTGTCGGCTGAGCACAGAGAGAGCTGCAGCTCCAGCACAGGCTTCAGAGCACAGAGGGGCTTGTGCTGCCCCTGCAGCTTCCCTGCCCGAGTCCATGTGCACCTCCAGCCCCTGTGTGCCTGCAGCACAGCCCAGCCAAGCCCCACGGTGTRTGCACAGGTAGTGCCTGGGGGGGTCTGCTCTGGCCCCTTCAGCACTTTGCTGTGGCCAGCCAAGGACATKGCCGTGGGATGACGTCGCAGTTCCTCCTCCATGCAGCGCTGCTGGCTGCAGCTGTGAGACCGCATTCCTGGTTCATGATCCACATCGATGCCCCAGGAGCCAGGCCCTGCCCACCTGGGAGGAGAGGCACAAGCAGTCGTGGAGGAAGAGGAGGAGAAAGAGACTGACCCCTTGCTGGGGTTGATAGATGGGTGTCGCAGAGAGACCTGGGGACCTTCAGGTTCAGTAGGTCAGGCTGTTGCCACCCAGGCCATTGGGGTGTTCCCAGATGAGCATAAGTAACTCCTGTCCTTGTCTTSTCAGCTGTGGTTGTGGTTGGTGTTTAGCAGTGGAGGGGTGAAAACCACACGCCCAGCAATATGACACTGAGCACATAGAGCGTGACCCCTCAGCTTCCTTCCTGTGGCCTCTCTGAGCCCAGCCCCAGAGCCGGTCACCTCCCTGCTCACAGAGATGAAGGGAAGYGACACTCCCCTGCCCGCCTTTCCTGAGCCAGTGTGGGGAGGGGGCCTCTGTGCACAGCCCTCCTCCAACAGGGRCAGGAGCCACAAAAAGACCTCCTCCCATCAGCTCTTCGCCTGCATTGCACCGTGCTGGTCCCTGCCCCTCGCAGCCGGCGGAGATGAGCTGACCCAGTTGTGTCAGCACAAGATGGGCTGGAGCTGCGATGGSAATGGGGTGGCAGCAAGGACGCATGGGGCCGTTCACCCGCTTGGGGGAATCACTCGCTGAAATGAATCTGGATTAATTCATTTCCAGTGATGATTGGATGGGCAGGAGCGTCAGGGCTGTCCCTTGCAGCAAGGGCAAAGGCTCCCTGCTGGGAGCACATTCAGTACTGGTTCAATAGCTGTAGCACAAAGAATTGCAGAATCACGSAATGGTTCAGGTTGGAGGGGACCTTTAAGGGCCAACTAATCCAACCCCCAGGAGTGAACAGAAATTCTTTATCTAGAWCAGATTGCTCAGAGCCCCATCCAGCCTGACCTTGCAGGGACCTCATCACCAAATGTCCCTCTGTCTCAGAGAGAGCACTGCTGATGGTAGGAGAAGCCTTCARCCTTCCCATGAAGCTGGGTCTTGGGCACCTTCATGCACACTGCCTGGAAAACCYGCAGAGCCTGAGATGCTCAGGCTTTGGTCTTGCTTTCAAGCAGTGGGCTGCTCTGGCGAGCAGGAAAAGCAGTGACTGACAGAACAGCCAAATTCAGTGGTTCCCCATGCATCTCGCACACAAGTTTAATGACCTTGTCATGGCAGTCCAGTGTTTGCCACCCTGGAACAAATGCAGAACAATTGTGATGATTCAATTACAGCTCCTGTTTTGAATTGCAATTTCGCTCCCTCTGTAGGTTAATTAGTAGCACAGCCCTGGGCTGTCTGTGGCAAGGGTTTGCAGCGAAATMCATTAAAATTCAGCTGCACGCCGTTAATGAGCAGCAAGGTGCTTTTCCAGGYGCAGGCATGCCTTTTTCCTCGCAGCACTCAGGTGCCGTGCTGAGGGGCAGTGGTGGTTAGAAGCTGGTCTGTGGTTGGGAAGCCCCTGGCCTGCATCCCTGAGCTGCTGCAGGCTTGCTGGGTAATGCTTTTTACATCCCTAATGCTCCCTGTACCTGTTCCTGGCTTGTACTGTGGGTCTGTCAACCTGTATTGAGGGTTGTGGTTGGGTTTGAGATGCTTTGCTGGGTGGTGCAAGGGCCTGCCCTGATCCCCTTCAAGGTATCTGTGGAGTACATTCTTCAGCTGTAGGAGAAGAGCTGGAACCAGGATCAGCCAGTTCAGTTCTCCAGCCTGTGGTACCACCAGAGCTCTGGGAGTCCCCCAGATGACAGCCAGCAGGCCACAGAGCAATTCTGGTGTCCACAGATGTTCAGTGCAGTGTCAGTTCATGGAAAGAGAGAGAGAGAGGTGGATGGTGCTTTCCCTCCCTGCTCATCCCTGCAGGTGGGGTTTGCCCCAGGCTGGGGTCCACACAGGCTGCCACTGCTCACAGCCTCTGCCTCTGCCTCCCTGCAGGTACATCGAGAGGAAAGCGTTCCTGGAGCGCGTGGATCACAGGCAATTCGAAATCGAACGTGACATCAGACTGAGCAGGATGAAGCCCTGATRTGCCCGGGGTGGCCGTGGGGGATCCTGCTCCTTTCTGTGCCCCAGGGCTGGCTGGGGGGTGCTGGCCACCGACGGACCACCAAGCACGGAAACTGTTCTCTACCCAAGACTCAGCCTGTATGTCTCGACGTACAGGGTTTTCCTTTTACTGTAATAGTTTGGGGAGGGTATTTGTCAGTGGACAGCAGGCACTTGGAGGGTTAAATGGCCCAGCAGGTGACAGAAGACACCGGTGAAATTCTGGCAGCAACTTTCCAAGGAGAAGAGGCGGTGGCACCCATGCTTTACCAATCCCAGGTGGTGTTTCTGGCAGCAGGAGGAGCTGCCAAGGCTGGGAGAGTACTGGCATGTTTGGTGGTGAGAGCAGAGCTGCGGGGACGTTTCATGGCTGCTGTGCATACACGAGCTGTGGGCTGGAGCCCTTCTCCCTGCTCTGCCAGCCCCGCAGCACTCCCTGCCCCTCCGCCCTCTGCTCCTGTCCAGACAAAGCCAAACTGTCTRTACTTGTCTGTGGGGTCTGATGATGCTGGGGGGGGTTAAGCAAGCTGGTGAAGAAATCCTTCCTTGTTCATGCTCTCAAGAAGATGGGAGCAGCTGCAGCAGGCAGGAAGGGCCAGGATCTGAGTGTTCACGTGAATAAAGTATTCCATCCCAACCCTCTTGCATGTTGGCAGTGTGGTTTGTGCGGGAAGCAAAGGACAAATTAAGGATCATGCAGAGTAAGGAGTGTCTGACTGCAATCATGAAAACCTYTCAGGGTGCCTGGTGTGTGCCCTGATAGCAGCCTGGGGGTCAGAGCAAGTGCTTGGATCACTTTCCCTATTCAGTACTGGGACTGGTGGTACAATTAAATCCAGAACTGGGGGTGACTGGTCAGTGCAGTCCTGTTGCAGTGCTGCAGGAGTAAGGAAGCCYATCCAGAGCGTGGTCACACAGGGACATTCAGCAAGTGCAGCTGTCTGGGAGGGCAGGCCAAGGCGCCTGGGTGTGGAGCAAGCAGCTGGAGCTGGAGGCCAGCAGTGCACTGTCATCCCTGCCGTCCCTGCTGGCCTGGCTCTGGTGGAGCTGGGCAGCTCCCCATGTCTGGTCTGTGCACATCCTCAGAGTAGAGGTACTCACCGTGTTCCCCCACAGGATGCTCTGGGCCTGCTTGGTGGGGCAGCCCATGCCAGTTCTATGCTGGAGGAAAGCAGCACAAKCCCCATCCTTCCTGCCCACAGGGCSAGCRATGCCATCGCTGCTGATGGCCCCTTGCCTGCAGCTCTGAGCACGGTCTGAGCCTTGGGCTCATGTCCACTGCTGAGTCAGCCCCTGAGCTGTGGCTGTGCTGCAGGATAGATGAGAACAAAACACCACGTGCTCAGGGGAGTTGCAGCCTTTGGCACCCAGTTCTGTACAGAATCAGCTGTAATGGACCTGCTTAAACAAGCCTGAAATTGGACAGAAACAACAGAATGATGACATGTTTTCATCTCCAAACACTTCCAAGCCAGTTGCTGCTTTGGCTAAGGTTGCAAAAACAACTGGAGTTCTTGTGCAGGGCATTATTGTGGGGATATCTCAGCTTGGGGCTCCTGAGTGGCAGCAAGTGGCCCTGGCTGGACTCAGGTGGGGGCTGTGGTGCAAGGGAGGTGCTGCTGCAATAGCTGGGCTGCTCTCCTGCTCRGAGTGTAGTGCTGGACCATCTCCAGTGCCTTCTCTCCTTGTGTGCTGGGCTGGGAGGCAGCCAGTCCTGCCCCGCTTACAGGGTCCCTCCCAACAGGGACCCCAAGGCAGCTCAGGCTTGTTTTGCTGCAGATCCCCAAAGATGGTGAGATGCTGAGGTGGCTACAAGCAGGGCTGGGAGGGCTGGGCCTGTTGTGAGTGCTSAGCAGGCAGCCAGGAAAATGATTTGCCTTTTGCTCCACTGGTGCTGAAAGGAGAGGAGAGAATATTTGGGAACTTCTCTGCCCTGTGTGCCTGTGCTCCTGCAGCCTCACACATGGATGAAGGTGGGGAAGGGTCATGTCACCCYTGCACAGTCTGGCTCCTGGGGGCTGCCAACCAAATCAGCTCAGCAGCACCAAGTAGGTAAGAAATGGAAAATAATTCTGTGTGTTGTATTATTAGCAAGAGCAGAATGGAGATGCAACAGGTACCCTTGGAGATCCCGAAAGCCAGAGGCACCAACCCCAGCCTTGTTTTTAAAAGCATTAAAGAGCTCCAGGCTGTGTCCATAGTGAGTCCTGTGACTGCATCTGGCTCTGGATGGCTTGGGGCAGGCTTTGGATTCACAYGCACGCTAACGGTGCATTAGAGGGACATGGCCAGCACAACCTTCCCTGGCATGCCGGTGAACTAGGAAAATTTATAACCTCCAATTTATGGGATCCTGCCTGCCAGCCCCAGCTATGCTCTCCACAAACTGCAGCCTCTCCTCTGGAGTTTTTTCTTCARCTGAGCAAATGTGGAAAATCTTGAAATCTTGGAAGCAACCTGACCTGCTGGAAAAATGCAGTTTAACAGCGGTGGCCGAGAGCCTCGACTCCTCTCTCTGCTGGGCTCCCCAGCTCGTGGCAGTGTAGTGTGCCCAGCTCATCTTGAGGATGTTGGGCTGTGGTGCCAGATCCCGGCCCAGCAAGCTGGGACAGGCTTGGCAGGACAGCCGGGAGGCAGCCTCCAGCCTGGGCTGAATCGTGGCTTCCTCCACGCTCCCAAGCGTCCCGCGTTTTTGCTCRGTTGGATCATGTATTCCTCGCCTCTCTTTCCTGAAGATGAGGAGTGATTTACAGGTCTCCAGAAAACACAGCTTGGCTGCCTCATAAGGAAAAAAAACAAAACAAAAAAACTAAAACCCCTCTCTGCTTGCTATTTCCATTGCCCAGTCGCCTTCCCACGAAGGGGGGTGGTGCCAGGACCCACCAGCCCTCAGCGTCCCCACTAGCCCTTGACCTCCCAGGCAGCCCTGTGCTTTCTGCAAGGAACAATGTTCTCAGGAGATGTGGGTGCCTTTTTTGAGACATTCCTACCTTGAGCTGTCTTCTCTGAGAYGCTCACATATCCTTCATGGGTAGGGACCCACCCCAAGCATTTGCTTGGGGTAATTTTGGCCCCATCGGGAGTCCCTCATGGCCAGAGCATCACCTCGTCCTCCTTCCCTGGCCGCCTGAAGGGGCCCCTTGTGCAGCTGAGCCCCAAACAAGGCTCCAATTGTGTCTCTRTGCCCTGATGCTTGGGGCTTCTGCCACAGCGTCCGTGTGCTGGGGCCATGGTAAAGCCAGCTGTGTCCAACCCACATGCACATGCTCAGCTTTGCTGCACTGCTGGGGTTTGGAGAGGCTGTTATGGGGCCATGGGAATCGCGACAGGGAGGTAACATTGTGCATTTCGTGCTGCTTCAGTGAAAGGATGTGGGAATAAATGTTGGCTCTTGACATGGGAGAATATTCAGGTGCATCCCATAGCCYCAGCCAGGCTGTCCCAAGGACCACAATTCATGGACAGAGCTGCCACRGGACAAGGTGTGGCAGCTGGGAGAATGAGGGCCCAGAGTGTGGAGCTGACCCCAGGAGCATCTCCCCACAGCCAAGGCAGCAGTTCCCTGAGGGGCAGAGCTGCTGCCTGGAAGGTGATGCTGGCAGCATCACATCATCTTTTCCAAGATGTTGTTTTCAGCCTCTTCCCACCTCTTTCCCTAGTTGCACAGTGGGATTCTGTTTACAGTGTGTTCAAAACTAATGGGGATTAACAGAGCAGCCCGTGGGTCTCCCACCCCATTTGAGGAGGGTCCCCACCCGGGGTGTCCTTGCACGGTGATGGGTGCTGGCACTGGCATTTGAACTCAGCCGATGGCGATGGCTCAGCCAGCCCTTCCCGCTGCCAGCCCTCCCCACTCGCAGCGTGAGCCCCAGCCGGGGGCGAGGATCAGCGCCAGCCCTCACCAGGGGATGAATGGGAACACAAACAGAGCTGCTACTGTTGGGGCAGCCTGAGGCCCACAGCCCGCCTTGGCTGTGCTGGAGTGGGGGGTTGCCCTGCCATCCTGATCTTTGGAAAGGCGAGCAGCCTCCCCCAGCATCTTCTCTCCACAGCTAAGAACCAACCCAGTGCCGTGGAGAAGCACCAGGATAAATCCTGGTTGTGATCCTGTTGGGTCCCGTGATATTACAAGCCAAGAGAAATGTCCTCATTATTTCCAGAATATTGAAGTCTAATAAATCCTGYCCTGCCTTATAGGATTTATTTCTCCGTTCATTGCTAGGAGACTCAGTCCYGTGTAATCCTATTGCTGCTCCAGGAGGTGGGGAGCAGCTTTCTGAAGCACAGACCTGGCAGGATTGTAGGCAGGAGCAGAAAGCCCCAGCTGAAGCTGCTGGTCCCTGAAAACGTCCCAGTGCCAGCCCATTCCTTGTATATCCCACTGTCCCAGAGCTCTGCCCTGTGTTTGATTCACCAAAATAAAACTCATCCAATGGCTGGGGCACGGCTGGGCCAACAGGACATCAACTGAGAGCCAATTAATATGGCACGGCACAGCACAGCCTGCTCCCCCTGTCCCTTCTACACTCACCATGCTCCCCCAAATCCCACTGTGGAGTCTTCCTACACCTTCTCACACCAGATCCAGCAGGAAAAGCTGCAGAAAGCCAGCAAAAGCCAGGTCCAGCACAGGCAGTCCCCTGCAGCCRCAGCAGCAGCCTGCCCATGCAGAGCCAGCCATGTCTGGCTTACCGTACACCAGGGACTCTCTGGAAGACAATGACGGACACATGAATATGGCTGGAAATTTTGCCACTGAAGTGTTTTCCATAGCAACCGTTGCTGGGGCAACCTGCATCCCGAGGAGCATCCATCCCGAAACACCCAGTCCTGTGTCCACTGGAGCTGGCAGAGAATCACAGCACGGGACTGGTGGGACTCTCGTTGTACCCCACCAGCAGCAGCATGGGGATGCTCTGGCAGCCAACCCAGCTCTGAGCATCCCCAGCGCTGCAGGGCCCCTGTAATGCTCTACTTTTCATCTTCTTTTTGSTATTTCATTTTCTCAAAGGTGGGAGAAGCCAAAGAGACCTGTTGGTGCCTGTGGCCCCACGGGCGCTTGGCTGTGGAAGCAGGGATGTGCAGGAGCTGTTGCCAGCTCGGGGTGTTCAGCAGATGCAAGCAGTGATTTTTGGCTCCGAGGGACTGAAAATGGGGTCGAGATCGACAGTGAACACTTTGATCATCAACAGAGGGAGAGGGAAAAGTGAAATCCCCACTGCTTTTAAGTCMAAAAAAGCATCCTTTTTTGAGATTCCTGACGAGTCCTCTCAGAACCTGCCTGAAGTTGTGTGGTGGCAGCTTCACCCTGGGGACACCTCAGGGAACCCAGAAGACCCTCACTGCTGGCCTGGTAGGCCCACACCAGGCTCAGGGTGTCCAAAGCAAAGACACYRTGGCTTYCTGGGATCAGCTGCAGTGGTGGGARAGGAGCTGGGGAGCTTGGAGGCCATCCCAAGGACGCTCAYGGTGCTCAGTGCCTGCTGTCACTAGTGCCACCAACAAGAGGAAACCACAGTCCTCTGGCTGCGCCTGCTGGGGCAGCTGCGGTTTGTGGGCACGACCGCAGTCCCTGCCACCGGATGTCTCCCACCCTCAGCTGTGCCTCAGTTTCCCTTTCTGCCACTGATACACAGGGACACTTGCCTCCAAGCTGCTTTTTGGGGAAGGGCATGTGTTTGCAATCTGGCCTCAGCTCTGCCGCAGCACCCTGCTGTGGCCTGAAAGTAACCCCAGAGGGTGAGAGGAAATGCCGTGATGGGGACAGCAGCCGGGAGGCCTCGTGCACAGTCAGGGGCACATTCCTGGCCTGTCTCCACACGCACCACCCACTCACTGGCCTGCAGCTCTCACGCAGGCCCATTCACTGCCCACTTGCCCATGAGCCCACTGGCTGCAGGCACCCCTCRTGTCCCTTCCCTTGGTTCGCCAAGTGCTCTGGATCTGGCACACTTGGGGAGCAGTGTGGATGTCCGTGCAGCTCCTGCATGTCCACAGGTCCTATGTCCCCACACAGCTCACATGGGTGCCTCCCCCAGCTCCCAGCTGCCCTCCCAGCCCACTTCCAGCTCTCTGCAAACGATGGCAGGGACTGCAGCACAGCACACAGTGCTGCCAAACMCAGGTTTAGCAGCTGTTGGGGTSCCCGTGGGCCATGTGGCCAGGSTGTTGGAACAGCTCAGGCAGACAGYCGTGGTGTGCCACAGATACCGTGGTGTGCCATGTGTCCCATGGTGTCCCATGTGTGCCTGTGTACCTTGTGTGCCATGTGTGCCATGTTGTGCCGTGTGAGCCATTGCCCCTACAGGCACCCCACTACCTGCCCCATATATCCTCCTGCCCCTACAAACCCTGCCCATCACACACCCTGGAACACTCCAGATACCTTACTGTTACCCTTTATTGCACACCTGTTACACACCCATTAACCTTTAATCACCTTTGCTCATTACACACCCATTGCAGAGCCTTTTTCCTTCATTTTCAAATCATTACACGCCTATGACACACCTATACAGCCTTGGTTGCACACAAAGTGCAGGCCCACTACAACACCTGTTGCACACCGTTGTGTGCCCAGCTGTTGCACGCCTGTTCGGCTCGYCCTGCCCTTTGTCGCACGGTGCCACACCCCACACGTGTCACAGCCCGTTCCGCACCTTTCACACTCGCACTGCTC
>NW_026623272.1:0-10172 GCF_030028575.1 Malurus melanocephalus | reverse complement strand
CCGCCACCCCCGCCGCGGCCGGAGCGGCCCCGCGGGAAGATGAACTACCTGGTGAGCGGGGGCGCGGGGGAGGGCACGGGGGCGTGTGCGGAGACAGGCAGGGCGCGGGGGAACGGGTGCTGGGGGGCTCCTCTTCGAGGAGGAGKAGGACAAGGAGGAAGGCCGCAGCCCTCTCACCGCCCGACCCGGGCAGGGCCTCTCCCGTGCGGCCGATCCCACTGGCGTGACCTTGGCCGAACCTCCCCCGCACCGGGCGGCCAGGCCTTGCCTGCCCTCCCTTCCTCCCGGCGGGTCATGGCGCTGCGGGATCCTCGGGGGGCCCACCGGGGCCAGGGGCCTCCCCAGGCCGCCGCCCCCCTCCGCACCGGGCGGGGCGGCACCGGCGGTCGGGCAGGGCCGCGGGAGAGCCCGGGGTCCGGCCCCGCCGTCCCGGGCGGGCCGCGATCTGTCCCGCCGCCACAGCCCTGGGTAGCGCTGGCAGGTGCCGCCGTGACCCGGCTCCGGGACCCCGCGGGGTGGAAGGGGCCCGGTCCGGCGATGGTGTCGCGGGGATGGCCACGGCCACGGCTGACTCACCGCCCCGGCACTTCCTCCCAGTCGGTGGAGAGAAAGGGGCGGGAGAGGCAGAGGAGGCCCCCCGAAACCGGGGAGGCGGAAGGGCCCGGCCCCTTCCCAGCACCACCTCTGGGGAGGGTGGGTTTTGCTCCAGTGGGGAATCCCGCGGCGGCTGGAGCGGGGAGATCCAGCTGGCGGGAGCTGCTCGGCGAAGCCGCCGGCCCGCGGGGCTCCGTCCCGGTGCTGAGCTGCCTTCCCGCTGTCGCCCGCCGGGATGACGCCTCACCGGCCGCCGGAGTCCGGCTCACCGCCCCGGCGCGGGGCTCTCTTCCAGAACGTGCTGGCCAAGGCGCTCTACGACAACGTGGCCGAGTCCCCGGACGAGCTCTCCTTCCGCAAGGGCGACATCATGACGGTGCTGGAGCGCAACACGCAGGGGCTGGACGGCTGGTGGCTCTGTTCGCTCCATGGCCGGCAGGGCATCGTTCCCGGGAACCGCCTCAAGATCCTGGTGGGGATGTACGACAAGAAGCAGCAGCAGCAAGCACCTGGCCCGGCACAGGGGCAGGCACCTCCGCAACCATCGGTGCCCCAGCCGGCTCTGCCCTTCCACCATCAAGGGGGCTACACTCCGCTGTCGCCTGCCTCGCAGTACACACCCATGCACCCTTCTTATGGCCCCCAAGGGGACAACGTCTACCTGATGCCGGTCCCCAACAAGGGACAACAGGGTCTGTACCCAGGCTCGGCACCCACTGGACAGTTTCCTCCTGCCCCAGCTAAGCAACCTCCCACCTACCCGAAGCAGACGCCTTCCCACAGCTTTCCCAACTCCAGCCAGGAGATCTACCAGGTGCCCCCTTCCCTGGGCCAAGCAGCAGAGGCGTACCCTGGRGGCTCTGCCAGTCCCCCCCAAGATGTCTATCAGGTTCCTCCCTCAGCTGGTCAGGCTCAAGAAATCTACCAGGTGCCACCGTCATTGGACATGAGGAGCTGGGAGGGGCACAAGCCCCAGGGAAAGGTAGGACATGGAGACTGGAGTGGGGGGGTGTTGTGGGGTGCTCTGTGGGATCCATGGGTGTGAGTGGCTGGCAGGAATTGGACTTCTCAGCTTGCCACTCTTGGAGCAGGCAGCCCATGTGCCCATTGCTATGGGCATTCTTGCCGCACTGCTGGCAGGAGTGGGTGCACTGGGAGAGTCCTTGCAGTGGCTGTGGTGCCCCGGCTGGCATGGGCTACCTCTCTTGGGGCTGGCACAGCATTCAGCACTCTGGTCTCCATGGTCTGTTGTGTGGGCTGTGCCGGTGCCACCCAGGGCGTGGAAGCGTGTCTGCTATAGGCACAAGGTGTTGGTAACCCACGAGCTGCTTTGGGATGCCAAGTTCTGGCACTGTGGAAGTAGCTGTGGCACCGCCACAATGCTGTGAGGTTTCGTTCCTCCTGGGAGCGCGCACAGGAGCAGACAGGCAGTGCCAGCATTTCCCGACTGTGCCAGGCAGCYTGCCAGTACTTGCTGGATATACTGGTGAGGCAAGGGTGAGCCACCAGTCTGGCCCCAGCATGGAGCCTAACGGCTGCATCCCGGACACCAGCCACCTCCTAGCTCTGCCCCTTCCCTGGCACGTCATCCCCGGGAAGAGGAGTGAGATGCTTTCAGTATCGTGTTTTCTGGGCAGGCTACTCCAACTCATACCCCTGGGAAGCAGCCAGTGAGGGGAGGGAGCTGCCAAATCACAGCCAGGGCAAAAGGAACATCCTGAAAGAAAGAACCAGCCCAACACCTCAGCCCTTGGCACTGGTTGGGCAGGGTGCCATCACCCTCTGGGTTTGGTTATTTTCCGCTCTGGTGTCACCATGAAATGACCTATTTGGGCATGGAGCCATGGGCAGGGATCTCCAGGCGTTGGCAAATCCCTGCCCACGCCTGGGTGCCCGGATCGGCCGCTGCTTTCTGCACGCCACGGCCGTGCCGGCCGGGCTTTGTCTCTCGCTGAGACTCTATCGCCGCTATAAATAACCGGTGATATCATCCCGTCCCCGGCATCGCTGCACGCCCGGCCGGGGAGCGCCCTCCCGTGGCACCGGGCAGACCCTAATTCCAGGCAGTCCTGTACGGAATCCGGCAGCCGTGCTCTYTTGGGCCCCATTGCTGGGTTTTGGGGGGATGATGCAGGGTAAGAGATGCTCGGCAGTGCCCACATCATGTCTGTTCTGTTTCCAGGTGCTGGTGCCCACCCGTGTGGGGCAGGTGTATGTCTATGACTCTCCCAAGGCTGAGCAGGTTGAGTACGATTTCCCTCGCCACCTCGTCTCCACAGGCTCCCAGGAGATCTATGATGTGCCSCCTGTCCGAGGAGGGGTCCCRAGCCAGTTCAGCCAGGAGGTGAGGCTGCTTGGGGTCAGGGGGGAATCTCTGGTTCTGCCCTTCAGAATGGGAGATGATCTGTCACAGCCTGGGATCCAAACCAGACCAAATTGCACCCAAAAYTCTGTACTTTATGGACCTCGGTGCTGCATCTGAGCACCTCTATCCTTCCCAGCTGGTCCCTGGGAGGAGATGGTTGCACACACTATCTGTGACACATTGTCCCATTTCTCTCCCTCTCAAGGTCTATGACACCCCTCCAATGGCAGTGAAGGGTCCYAACGGGCAGGACCCAGGCCAGGAGATCTATGATGTGCCCCCCAGTGTGGAGAAGAACCTGCACCAAACTGTAAGTGCAGCTGGGAAGCTCCCAGCTTCTCTGTGTAAGAAAGACAAACAGATTTTTTTATGAAGAAAAATAATTTACTGGATCAGTCTCTGCAGAGACATWATGATGTCCCTGGCACTGGAGGCTTTCAAGATGCCAAGGAACAGCTTGTTGAATGTAACATCCCGGGGATGAGGTTGGACCGRATGATCTTTCGAAGTCCCTTCTGACCTTGGCTGCTCTAGGATTTTGTGATTCCTGTCCCAAAGGGCAGTGTARCTCCTGGGGTGCACAGCTTCATTCCAGTGCCCACCCAGCACTGTTTTGGATGGCCAGTGCTGCCACTTGTGTGTGCTGCAGCTTGGGGCAGCCGGCCTGTGCCTGTGCAGGCCAGCTCTCCCAGCAGTGCTGATGGTGCCACTGCTCTGTCCTTGCAGGTGTACGATGTCCCCCCCTCAGTCAGCAAGGACGTGCCGGATGGCCCAGCGCGGGAGGAGACCTACGACGTGCCTCCCGCCTTTGCCAAGCAGAAAACCTTCGACTCGTCCCGCCACCCCCTCATCCTGGCCCAGCAGGAGCCCTACTTGCCGGAGGATGTCTATGATGTGCCACCGGCAGCTGGGAAAGGTGCTCCTGAGCTGCCACTCTCCCATGAGATCTACGATGTGCCTCCCAGCCTCAAGAAGCTGGGGGGATCCACCTTCCCCTCCCAAGAGGTGTACGATGTGCCCCGGGACCTGCATGCCCCAGGCAAGGGCTCTGTGGACACTGAGGGCGAGTACATCTACGACGTCCCACCACAAGTGGACCGCGAGGCCAAGGGCGCTGATGCCAAGCGCCTCTCAGCCTCCAGCACAGGCAGCACCCGCAGCAACATCTCCACATCGTCGCTGGACGTGGTGCCTGTGAAGGAGCCGGCCAAAGGAGCCGGCAAGGAGTTCTCCCTGGACTTGGATGCCGCCATGGAGACACTGGCCAAGCTCCAGAGCGGTGTCAGCAGCGCTGTCTCCTACCTCATGTCCTTTATCAGCACCAACTGGCGCAGCCTCGAGCACATGGAGGCCAATGCTGCCAACATCCGTGGGGCAGCCGAGGGTGTCCGGACAGCCCTCCGGGACCTGCTGGAGTTTGCCCGGGGGGCAGTGGGCAATGCTGCTCAGGCCTCTGACCGCTCCCTCTACACCAAGCTCAGCAAGCAGCTACAGAAGATGGAGGAGGTGTACCAGGCCCTGGCACGGCACGGCCAAGCGCTGGACGCTTGCCACTGGGCCCCCAGTGCTCTGGCCAGCAGCAAGCCAGGCACGGATGACTTGGAGCACTTCATCATGCACTCACGTGGTGTTCCTGATGACACCAAGCAGTTGGCTTCCTTCCTGCATGGCAATGCCTCCCTCCTCTTCAAACGGACAAAGCCAGTGGGGGAGAGTGGTGGCCATGGGTCCACTCACCCCTCTGACAAAGCGAGCAGTATCCAGTCACGGCCCCTGCCCTCCCCTCCAAAGCTGCTGGCCCAGGAATCACCAGATGGGCCCTACGAAAACAGCGAGAGCGGCTGGATGGAGGATTACGACTATGTCCATCTCCAGGTGGGCATGGGTAGGGGGGCTGCTTCCCACAGGGAGCGTTTGTGATGGTGGCTCCCTGATGGGGCATTAGGCAGCTCTGCTTCTGCCACCTGTTTTCTGCTCTTRCTCTCCAGCTTGAGGGCTGTGGGGACCAGGCATGTCCCAGGGCAGGTGGGGGTTCTCTCTGATAAGGCTGATATTGCTGACCCCTTCCATGTCATGCCCCTGCAGGGCAAGGAGGAGTTTGAGAAGACCCAGAAGGAGCTGCTGGAAAAAGGCAACATCATCCGGCAGAGCAAGGACCAGCTGGAGCACCAGCAGGTAAGGGYACTGGGGCAGGCAGGTGGGTGCTGCTGGGCACAGTGCTCGGGGCAGGCAGGGCCCCAGGTCCTGCTTGCCTTGTAACCTCTGCTGCTGGCCTGATCACAGCCCTTTTCCCATGGTGCATTCTGCCTTGCCTTCCTGTGCTCTGCCAGTGGAGAGGGGCATAGGCACCTTGGCCCTGGAGAGAGGCCTGGCACAGCTGTCCTGGGGCAAGCGCTGTCTCTCTGTTCCCTGGGGCTGGTGGCCATGGCCACCTGTGCTGGTGGCTCCGTGGAGGGAATCAGGTGCTGGCCCAATGGCTGCCCTGCCTCACACCAGTCTCTCCCACAGCTGAAGCAATTTGAGCGGCTGGAGCAGGAGGTGACGCGCCCCATTGAYAACGACCTGTCCAACTGGAGCCCCCCCCAGCACTACAGCCCTGCACGGGGCGGTGGGACACTGTGTCCTGCTGACCGCCAGCTCCTCCTCTTCTACCTGGAGCAGTGTGAGGCCAACCTCACCACGCTCACCAATGCTGTCGACGCATTCTTCACCGCCGTCAGCACCAACCAGCCCCCCAAGATCTTCGTGGCCCACAGCAAGTTTGTCATCCTCAGYGCCCACAAGCTCGTGTTCATTGGGGACACGCTGTCCCGCCAGGCCAAGGCCCAGGACGTCCAGCACAAAGTGATGCACTACAGCAACCTCCTCTGCGAGATGCTCAAGGAGATCGTGATGACCACCAAGGCAGCTGCTCTCCACTATCCATCTCCTTCCGCCTCCAAGGACATGGTGGAGCGCGTCAAGGACCTCGCCAACAGCACACAGCAGTTCAGGATGGTGCTGGGCCAGCTGGCAGCCATGTGATGGCCTCAGGGCCACTGTCCCTTCTCTCTGGCCCCCACCCCTCCCCAGACACACATCCCCTTCTGTGCGAGTCCTCTCCACCTGGTGTAAGCAGACATGTACATAGAGACTCCCACGCACATTGGGGGATTGGGGCTCTGTGGGGACAGAGGTGAGGAGCTGCAACCATCATAGCCCTTCCTCTTCCTCTGGCCAGGGGCCAGGAATGGTTTCAGAGCTATGCCTGTAAACGAAGCAAAGCTGGGAGGTGGATCTATGCTCACTCCTTCCCCACTGTCCTCTCCATGCAAAACCSGCAGCCAGTCCTGGCCTGGAGGGCATGGGGCCATGTCCCTATTGAGACAAGGATGTGCCTGGTAATTTGAGGTGATGCTCAATTTGAGATGGTGCTCAATTTGAGGTGGCTGCTCTGCTCTCAGGGGAATTCTGTATTTCACTCTGGAGCATTCTACAGTGACCAGGAAAGTCTAATGGTGTGGAAGCCATCCCTTATAATGGTGCGACAGTGTGACAGAGATGGKTTGTACTGTCCCTTGTGTGCTGGAGGCTGGGGATAGGGGTCCCCAGGGGGTAAGGGGTGGTGGGGGGCTGCTGGGGCAGGAAGGGGCTAAGCTGTGCATTCTCATGTCTCGGGTTATGCTACAGTACCAGCTGTAACCGAAACGCAAACCAAAACTGGTGCCTTTTGAACACGGGGGCAGCTTCCGCTGGTTCCCGGAGCTACCAAGTGGCAGCCCCCTCCAAAACTTGGCCCCAAGTCCTCCAGCAGCATAAAGATTTGCCTAGAAACATCCCCCATCTCCTGGATATCTGCGTGTGCTTGCTGGAGTAGGGCGGATCGTGGGATAGCAGAAGATCCTGTTGTCCTAAAAGATTTCCTAACCTTTGGAGAGTGCTGGTGCAGAGGTTTAATGGGGGGTTGGGGGGAAGGGAGGGGTGGCAGTGCAGGGGACTGGGGTCACTCAGTCTCTGAACCAGCATCGAGTGGATGTTCCTCACAGTGCCTTGCCAGCATGGACCCTGTGGGCTTGGTGTGGCAGGGAATGGTACCCCCAACACCAACCATTCATGATTCTATCTGTACATCCCTTCCAGAATCTGAGGAGCCATGGCACACTCAGTCCTAGAGGCACCTCTGCGACTGCCCTGGGACCACAGCACACCTATGCACACCCATGATCAGAAGCTCCMAAAGTCACCCCCAGCATCTCCAGTGCTGCCACTCCCAGCCCCATGGCCCCCCTCATGCCCACGGTACCGACAGGGAACCAGAGCCCRGTGCCACGCAGGTGCTTGTTGAGGGCCTTGCGGGTGACACCAGGCTCCACTGTCACCGAGAAGTCCTCGAGGCTCAGCTCCGCGATAGCATCCATGCGGCTCAGGTCGAAGCAGACGCCGCCCTGGCACAGGGGCACCCAGGGCTGTGGGCACGGCCGGGCACYGAGAGCCCCTGAGGGCTCAGAGGGGCCGGGGSAGCCRATACCTGCACGGCGTTGACGCCTCCTTCGAGGCCGGTACCRGTGCCAAAGGGCACCATGGGCACGCGGCAGCGGTGACAGAGCGCTGCCAGCTCCTGCACCTGCCCCACKGCCTGGGGCCACACCACGACATCCGGGGGGGCACAGCTGGGGACAGACAGCACCACTGACCGACTGACAAMCCTCCCCAAGACYCGGTTGYTSCCCGCGGCCCTTCCCAAAGCCAGCACTCRTCRCATTCCCCTCCCCATGGCCCTCTGTCCTCCCAAACATTCCCCAGAGCCGTCCCCACCCAAAGGTGTGACCCTTGCCCAGGGCTCCCAGCTCCGGGGGCACTCACGGGTGCATGGACTCATCGTGGCCGTGCTGCTCCCGCACCGCTGTGGCCGTGGAGACATTGGGGGCCCCAACCACGCTCCTCAGGGTCTCCACGAAGTCGGGGGGCAGAGAGGGCTTTGGGGRYAACGAGGAGGRTTCCGTCAGGGATGCAGTGGGGAGGGTGTGATCGCGGCCGTGGGCCAAGGGCACGCGGGGAACAYGGGAACACCTCCGGGAGCCCCGACCCCACCTTGGAGCAGCAGCCGCGGCGCCCCAGGGCTGCYCCCAGCGCCAGCACCCTCCGCAGGGCCATGTCGCCACGGGACAAGAACGTCCGGGAACACGGGAACTGCACCGGGCCAGGACAYGGCCCTGCCCCGCAGCCTGTCTGTCCCTCCCCCWCACTGACCCCTTAAGGTGGCTCCAGCCACACCTGAGTGCGTCCCTGCCGGGGGCAGCCTGGTCCCACCGGMGCCTGTGCTCGTGTCCCCGCSCTGTCCYCTGCCTGAGCTCGCTCACTCCATGGCCCCTGCCCTCCCAGGAGTCCCCACGCTCGCTCGAGTGTCCCCGCAGCTGGTCAGGGCTCCGTGACCCCATGGCAGAYCCCACAGTCCCYACGCTCCTCCYCTCSCAGCCAGGAGTCACCATGTCCCTCTGTCCATCTGTCCCCATTCCCAGCAGATGTCCCCATGCTCCCCTGTCCCTCTGTTGCCATGCCCAGCCAGGTGTCCCCATTCAGGGCCAGCAGTTCCCATGTGCCCCTGTCCATCTGTCCCCATTCCCAGCCAGGTGTCCCGACGCTTCTCAGCCCTCGCAGACCGCTGTTGTCACGCCCAGAGAATGCCCCCAGCCCACCACGTGCCCCCATCCCCAGCCGCGTGTCTCCCGCCCGCCCCGTGCCCCCTCCCGTCCGTCCCGGCATGGTGACAAGGACACAGTGCTCAGGGAGGGGGTGGCAGCGTTTATTGCTGGCCTCAGTTGGCCTCCAGGATGGAGTCGATCCAGTCGCGGAGCTTGGTGACGCGGGCGTACACGCCGGGAGTGTTGGTGTCGCAGGTGCTGCTGCCCCAGGAGACGATGCCCACCAGGTTCCAGGCGCCGTCCTTCTGGCACACCAGCGGGCCCCCGGAGTCGCCCTGCGCAGGGCAGCGGGTGAGCGCCGGGACGGGCCCGGGGGCGCCGCGGGCAGCGCGGGCAGCGGGGGCCGGGGACACGTACCATGCAGGAGGAGGCTCCGTCGGCRCCGGCACACACCATCACCTCGCGGATGCGGAAGCCCCAGAACTCCTTGCACTGGGGGTTGGTGAGCAGGGGCAGAGCCACCTGCTGCAGCACCGCCGGGGTCTGCGAGGCTGCGGGGAGCGAGGCAGCGTCAGCGCCGGCASCGGCACCGGGAGCGGGGCGGGAACGGGGACAAGGACTGGGACGGGCACAGCGGGCGGAGGAGCTCGGCACCGGGATGAGGGGGAGATGGGGACACGATTGGGTCACAGTCGGGGATTGGTGATGGGCATGAGCAATGGGACMGGGATGAGGATGGCGATACGGGAATGGGATGGGGATTCAGATTCMGACTGGGATGSGTATCTGGATGGGAGKTTGGCACGAGCGTTATGATTCSGATGAGGACAGGGGCTGACAAGGKGGATGGGCAAGGGGACAGTGAAGACAGGGGGAAGAGRACAGGCMTTCGGATGAGGCAGGAGACAGGAATGGGGATGGGCACAAGAAAGGGCAGTTACCGCTGGAGTCAGTGAGCCCCCAGCCGGTGGTGACACAGGTCATTCCCCCGGGGAACTCATCAGTGGCCTTGGGCAGGCAGACGGGGGACACACGGTCCGAAAACTGCGCCGGAGTGGCCAGTTTGATCAGGGTGATGTCGTCGTGGATGGTCAGCATGTTGAACTTGGGGTTCTTGAAGACCTGGAGCGGGCAGCGCTGCTCTCAGCACCTGCACCCCCTGCCGGGGTGCCGGGCACTGGGCAATCCCCAGGGACCAGAAGGGATCCCAGGGACCAATGGGGACCCCGGGCACAGGGGACCCGAACATAARYCCCCAGGCCCCCTGTGGTGGCTGTGGGACCCCGCAGCACACGGACCCCGCCCCGACGGTACCTTCTCGATTTTCAGCTTCTGCTGCTCGGGGCCGGGTGCGCTCTGGTCGTAGGCGCCCACCACCACGGTGTCGGTTTTCCTGGACACAGGCAGGCGCTGAGCACGGGGCGCCGGCGCGGGGACAGGGGGTTCCCTGGGCACTCCGTGCCCGTGCCCAGCCCCGGGACGGCCGGCAGCAGAGCCGGTGCCTACCTGACGCCGCAGTGGGCAGCGGTGACCACCCAGGTCTCACTGATCAGGGAGCCGCCGCAGAAGTGGAAGCCGTTGTAGCGCTGGCG
>NW_026623271.1:3412651-3473949 GCF_030028575.1 Malurus melanocephalus | reverse complement strand
AAAAAAAAAAAAAAGAACAGATAAAGTAAAGGAAAAGAAAGATGATTCTGACTGTCTGCTAAAAAGAAGATACAGAAAAACTGGATGAGAAAAATCTACACTAAAATGCCTGTGTAGACATGTGTGAGTTAGATTTTGAGTTGTGCTGAATTTACTACAACTGCATAGCTGATTGAGTTGGAGCTGGGTGGATTGGAGATAGCTCAGGTACATGGATCTTCAAGTTCATAGATAAAATTAGAATAGTTTTTATAAGGATGGCTATTAATCAGTAAATTGAAATTCGGAACCTTGATAACTGTATTTTGATCAGAATATAGTTTAGACAGGATCTTACTAAGAAAACTGATTATTTTGTTATAGCCATCCCAAATACAAAGTTATCAGTATCTCTGCAAGTACAACAGACTGTGTGATTTTGCACAGACATAAATCTAAAAGATTTAAAAAGCACAGTAGAAGATTCAAAAGTCATTTTTAAATACTTGCCTTATCTACATATGCTTGAGTAAAACTAATACTATTAAAGTAAGATAATTCCATTTTTATAATTATTATCAACATCTTTAAAATTAATTTCTCCACGTCACTGCCACAACCTCAAATCTGCAACATCCACATTACTTAAAGGACACAACCACTACTTAAGCCTTCAGCAATTAGAATGGAAAAAATCCATTTCCATTTTACTATTTTGGGTGATCTCCTGAAGCAGAATATTTGAATTATTTATTGTTGCCTTGGTGTACACAGCCTACATATCCACCTCTTATGTTTATTGCCATTCAAACAAATTCTAGATAGCATTCAAGTTTAACCACAGGTTCAGCAGTTATTCATAAAAGCTAAAAAGGATAAAAATATAAAAAGGAACTTAAGAAGTTAGTTAAATAGATTCTAGCAGAGTTTCAAACTTTCAAGGTAACACTGTGTGGATTAACATTTTTGAGTGGTGCTTCATTATATTAAGATACTCTGAACTTCATCAAAATTATACTTAAAATGTTTATAAAAATGAATATAATTTATTTTTGAAATCTTAGTATTTATACTGTATTTTCTCATCCCATGCTAATGGCACCTCTTGAGCAAAAGGATTAGAAACAGCAAGGGATCTTGTTAAGAATATTACGTCTGTCACTGCAGTCATTACAAATCTGGCATTAACAGTGTCCTCCTTCACCTGCTGGGTGCTATTGAGGCAAACTCCCCAGCAACAGCGCTGTCCTTACAAAGGCCTAGGCGTGAAATTACTTAAAACCAGATTGACAATGTCAAATATTAGGTTCTTAAGAATTTCTTCTCACTTCTCCTTTCTTTCAGAGTGCATGTGTTAGACTCAATACTTTCTCTCCACACCTGCACTGCTCCACACAAGCACCACCAGTCTCACCCTGCAGGCCATTTTGCACATGTACGACCATCTTGAGAAACTCCTTCCTAATCTCCTTCCAAGTGCAGCACATCATATCAGCTGTTTTTAGTGAAGTTATGACAAACTATGTACACTTACCTTGGATGGAATACATCCAACATTCAGGCACGTTCCCCCTAACGTTGGATTTTTTTCTACACAGACAGTCTGAGGAAAAAGAACAGAGGAAAAAAAGAATTTTTTAGCAATACTATGCCACTATTTCTTTATAGGCTTAGAACTGATGACAAAGACAAAGGCAGTTGTCTAGTAATTCTACCTCTACAAGTGTGTGATTAATTTCACTCGCAGGTTTATTTTGTGGCTCATATTTCCCTTCCCTCATTTTTTTTCCTAACCTAAAACCCACAAAATAGTCTTTGCAACAAAATTCTTTGGTACAGTGCTGTCTTATGGTATTCACATTTTCATATAAGTTTAAGTGCTGCCCTACTACAAAAACCTACAAAGTAAATAATAAATACAACAATCAGTTCAGTAAAAGATGTTCCCCCAACAATAATAGAAAAAAATGCAAATCATGCAAAGATGTATATAAACAAGAACATAAGGTAAGTGAACTGGCATAGATTTAAATCCCATGAAGCAATCTTTTCTTCAAAGAAAACAAAACGGAACAGAACACCCAAGCCATAAACAACACTTCCTCCTGTGAACACACTATCCTGTAAGGTTCACTGATATAAAGTTGTGCCAACACCTATAATGAAAAAAAAAAATCAAGTAAAGCAAAACCAAACAAAAATAAGGTCGATACCAAGAGGGATAGAAAATATTTCATCTCCTTCTGATTAAACTGACAACATCAAGGTGTGCCAAGGACAAAAACAACTGCCAAAACTTCATAGAGAAACAGAGTATTTGGAGAGAGAGTGGGGGAGAGAGTATCATAAACCATTCTTGCAGAAGCAAAGGAATTGGCATTTTCTTTGGAAGGTACATGTATATTCAAAATAATTGTTTCTTGGTTTACCCTCTTAAGAGCTCCAGCCTGCTGATAGGTAGTTACTCAGGTGAAAGCCGTTCATAATTTCTTTAAACTGCTGTTTTTGTGCTAAGGTAGGGATCATTGTAACATGAAAAGCAGAATTCACCGAATCAAACCACAGGAACATTTTGAGACACGCTGATCTCCTACCTCCCCTTCCTCTTGTTTTAAGCACATGAATGCAAGAAACATCACGTAAGGGCTACAAAAGCTGCATCATGGATCAAACAGCACAAGACTGCTCCTATAAGGATGCAATAAGGACATTCTGCCTCATCCACTTTACATCAACTTCACTGACCAGACCAAGCAAAGCTTTTGCAAAGTGAATACCCAGAGCACACTGTCGGCAGTAACAGAAGATGCCCGTGGTGGTGACATGTAGACTTGATGCTTGTGCTAGCAGAAACAGCATTAAAACTGGAAGTTAAGTAATTCAGTAGAGAAGAATCAGGTTCTTCCATGGATGGTGTAACTATATAATCTTTTTACCAGTCTGCTAAAAACATCTCATATTCCTCAAGGACACCAAAAGGATCATACATGCTTATTCACTGCAGAGAATTTTCCCCTCTCTGACTAGCTGTGAAATAGTGTTAACAGAATTATTTTTTGCTATGATGAAAAACAGAGTCTAGGACACTTTTCAACCCCCTTGTGTATGGTATCCTATTGTTAATCACAGATATGAAGGACTCAAGTACAGCATTGTTTCAGGAAAAGCTGGTATATAGCCAGCCACAAAAATCACATTAGAATAATCAAACATAAACATGGCAGAAGGCCACAATTTTAATTAAAACCTGTAGCATTGAGCATCTTTTTTTTTGTCTCAACCACTACTAGCTCAGTAACAAAATACATCCAGAAGCAAGCGTTTTTATTATGACAAAAATAACAATTCACAAAGTTGTCTAAAGACAACTCAATTGTTTGCACTAGGTCACAGGCAGATGAACAACTTAATAGAATTTCAAATGTCCATATTTGGTACAGTTACATTAGAAGGCTAAAAGATACCCAAGAACATGTCACTGACACCCACTTGTGGGAGTACAGACCAGTGAGGGACAACACTCAGAATTACAAATTCAGTTCGGAGGGACCTCCTCTGGAGGCCATCTAGCTAAACCTCCTTCTCCAAACACATTCAGCATCAAAGGCATTGAGGGAGACGCTTCTCCACTCCACTCTGCTCTGGTGAGAYCCCACCTGGACTACTGTATCCAGCTCTAGGGATCCCAATGCCTAGAGTGACAGACATGCACCTGCTGGAGCAAGTCCAGAGGAGGCACCAAGTTACCAYAGGGCTGGAGCACCTCTACTATGAAGAYAGGCTGTGARYTGGGACTGTTCAGCCTGGAGAAGGCTCTGGGGAGACCTTAAAGCAGCCTTCCAGTACCTAAAGGGGCTTAGAAGGAGGCTGGAGAGGGACTTTTCACAAGGACATTCAGTGACAGACATGGCCTTAAACTGAGGGAGGGTAGATTTAGATCAGCTCTTAGGAAGAAATTCTTTACTGTGAGGATGGTGAGGCACAGGAATAAGTTGTCCAAAAAAGCCATGATGTTCCATCCCTAAAAGTATTCAAGTCTGGGCTGGATTCGGATGAGTCTCTGAGTACCACGGTCTAGTGGAAGGTGTCCCTGCCCATGACAGGGGAGCTGGAACAAGAGAGTCTTAAAATGACCCTTCCAACCCAAACCATTATGTGATTCTATGATGAATCAGGTGGCTCAGGGCCTTGTACAGCCAAGGTACAGATGAAGACTACATGCTATATATAGTAGCCTATTCCAGTGCTTCACTGTAACTCATCAACAGGAGTTATTGTCCTTACTAGGTGATGAAACCAGCTAATTTTGGTCATGAACACTTATTTTTCATAACTCAGGAACATTGAGACATATCAAACAGTAGAAACACGCTCAAGACTACTAGCACCACCTTCTCAGAGTTCCAGATAATTAAGAAAATAATGCAGTGCCAAGAGAGTCAGTTGGTCTCACACTAAGGAATGAGGCCAAAAAAATACACTGCTTAAGTCACATTCTGTATTTTTGTAATTTTAAAAATATCTGAAATATATTATACACATACAACTCCCACAATACTTAATGAAATGACTAGCACACATCAGACATAAACTGCCTCTTCAAAAAGCATTCAAAGACAACAGGCAGAACAACAGAGATGAACATAAATAAATGTAACTAAGATACTATAATATTTCTACACACATATTTTTGCATCTAAAATTACCACATGGGAGTGGAATTCCTCTACTCACACTTAAGAGGCGTATCAGATGAATGTGGCTTTTTCCCCTTTTGAGTTCCCTCAGTCTGTTTTCCTTTGCCAGTGGTGTTTCTGTCAGTCATTGTCTCTTTATCTTTCCCTTTGTTGAGAGAAAAATTCCTTCCTAGCACTGTTTTCCCACCTTCTCTTTCACAAGAGTGCAAGCCCACCTCAATTATCAGTTCCAAGCAAAAGCAAGCTGTTCTGAGCAGCTGTGTCAGTAGCAGGGCTATAGAGAGTATTACGGTCACATCTCCAAATTCTGTATAATCTGGGTAAGCAAGGTAAGGAAAGATTAACTAAAGATGTCAACAGCATCTGGTGGCCTAAGATGGGACAGAAGAATTACAGCATCACACAGACACCTTTCAAGTTCACCTGGATGACTGTTCTGCTGAATGAGGTTCTCACCTTAAATCCAAGCTGCGCTGCTTTGATAGCAGCGACGTACCCTCCAGGCCCAGAGCCGATAACCGTGACATCGGCGTCAACTGAAACAGAAAACATTTGACTTTTTTTTTTTTCCCAGCAAAATAACTTCATGTTAAGAATTATGCAAGTTAATGAATTAGGTCTGGAAAAGGAAGTTACATCTCATATCTGAAAATAACTTTCTGGACAGGGGGAAAGGTTGTATAGAGGTAGCCATTCCACTAGAAAAATAACCAGTCTTAAATTTCACAAGGAAAATAATGTAAAATGACAAGAATAAACTGAATTCCCCACCCCTGTAACTCAAAAGCCTTTAAGAACTTAACCCAAGATGTCTTGATAGTTTATTGTAACGTTTTTTCCAACACAGCTTCTGTTGATGTTTAGCACAAATATTAAATGTTTACCCAATGCCACAAATTTATAAAGAAGAAAATATGGCTGCAATAGATATCTATGCAACCTCTATTGATCATAAAGCAGTGGAAGTGATGAACTTTGTACCTAGTTCATATCTTGTAACCACAAACTCCTTTAGAATATTAATTGACATACGAACAGTGATGGGAAAGTTCAACTTTTATTTACACCTTTAACTTGAAATCTAATAATGCAAATAAACCACGATTTTTCATCTAAATCTCCACTCTGACATGGATTTCCGCTAGACAACTGATGTCTGAGTTTGAAGTATTGCTCAGTTTTTTGTAGGGGTTTGGATTGGTGGGGCTTATTGTACAAAAGAGTTTTTTCATATTAATTACCTTGATCGGCATAGGACCTTTGTGGCACTGCACAAACTCCCTGAAGACCATGATGAATCCGATCAAAATGGCTTCTCTAAAAAGGAAAAAAATGAGTTAATAAGTTAAAAATAAGTTAATAAGTTTTTAAGTTGATAACTTAAAAATAAGTTATAAAAGTTTATGCCTATCCTTGAGGGAGAACAAGCAATCAGCCATACACAGATGAACACACAGTGACTGTAACCAGTTAACAAAAACAGGAACAGCATGACCGAAGCAGACACACTGGGCACTGACTGGAACAAGAGGCAGAAGTTGCTCTGCCACCTACCTGCCCTGTCACCACAGTCTGTCATCACACCTGTTCTCAGGTCAGACTCACCTCAGGCTGCCGCTAGCTACACAACTTTCAACTCTTTATATGGGGCTCTCAAACCACAAAATGACATAAATTATATGTCTCCACAGGCGTTTATGAAGAGTCTTGTTCTGCAACCATCCCCTTCAGCCACCTCCTATGTACAGGCAGCTATATCACTCATTTGTATCTGTATCGAGCGGGCAAGTTTTTTTAACCTTTACGAAAAGGTAATGGGACAGTACAGAACAGCTGCTACAAGCATATGGAAGGCTGATCACCCTGTAACTGGAGTAGCGGATGTCTGTGGGAGCATTTGCGAATTCCCCGTCTCCGCAGCCCAAAAGCTGGGCCCGGCCCCACTGACAGCGGCGCTTTTCGCAGCCACCACGGCCGCGGCCTCCTGCGGGCCGGGGCTCCGTGGGACCCACACCGACAACCCACACGGCAGCAGGGAGGCTGGTCCCTGCTGCTCACGGACCCTGAGGGCCGCCCGGGCCGCCGCGTCCCTTCCGCCCGGCCGAGAGGTGAGGGAAGGGGACAGCAGAGCAAGGAGAGGAGCGCAGCCAAGGCCCGCGCCCGCCTCAAGGCGCCGCTCCGGCCCCGCCCGCCCTCATGCACGCCCCTGGCGGGGTGAGGGGGCTAAGGAAAGCCCAGGCCTAAGCTACCCGGCGCGGCTCCCGACCCTGATCCCTCCCCTCCCCTTCGCCTCGCCTCGCCGCCCCGCCGGGGCCGTACCCGAGCGAGCGCGCAGGAAACGCGACCCCAGCGCTGCATGGTGGCGGTGCCGCCGCGCCCCGGCCGCTCAAGGACTCCGCGGACGCGCGCAGGCGCAGGCGCAGTGCGGGGCGGGGCGGAGCGGCGCGGGGCGGGCCCTGCAGCCTCTGGAGCCTCTGGAGCCTCAGGGCTGGGAGGGAGCTCGGGGGATGATCCTGGGGGGTGATCCCGGGGGATGATCCCGGCCAGCCCACACCGGGCAGGGCCACCTGGAGCAGGTGACACAGCGGCGCAACCAGGCGGGTTTGGAATGTCTCCAGACAGCGGGACTCCGCGACCGCCCTGAGCGGCTGTTCCAGTGCTCTGCCACCCTCAACATAAACCAGTTCTTCCTCATACTGAAGCGGAACTTCTTGTGTTTCAGGTCATGGTCATTGCTCCTCATCCTTATGCTGGGCACCACTGCAAAGAATCCGGCAAATCCTCTTGGCACCCGTCTTTGAGATATTGATAGAATCAGAAAATCATAGAGTATGCTGAGTTTGAAGGGACCCATCAGGATTCAACTCCTGGCCCTGCACAGGACACTCAAATAGTCACAGTGTGCTTGACAGCCTTGTCCAAACACTTCTAGAACTCTGTCAGGCTGGTGCTGTGACCACTTCCTTGGGAAACCTGTTCAGTGCTCCACCACCTCCTGGGTGAAAAACCTTTTCTTGATATCCAGCCTAAACYTCCCTTTACTCAGCTTTATGATGTTTCCTCAAGTCCTATCACTGATCATGAGAATGAAGAGATTGGCACCTGCCCCTCTACTTCCCTTCATGAGGATATTGAAGACCACAATAAGGTCTCCCCTCAGTCTTCTCCAGGCTGACAAGACCAAGTCACCTCCTCATACAGCTTCCCATTCAGAACTTCGCTGTATTTGTTACCCTCGTTTGGGTGCTCTCTAATAACTCAGTGTCTTTTTTTTATATTGTGATGCCCAAAACTGCTCCCAGGATTCAAGGTGAGACTGCCCCAAAGCAGACCAGAGTGGGGCAATCCCCTCCCTTGCCCAGATGGTGATGCTGTGCCTGATGCACCCCAGGACCAGGTTGGCCCTCCTGGCTGGCAGGACACTGCTGACTGACATTCAACTTTGCACTTACATGTATTGATAAGATCCCTTCTCAGGCTCCCCTTGACTAAGCAGTCCCAGCTCACTCAGTCTCTCCTCTTAAGAAAGGTGCTCCAGTCCCTTAATCAACCCTGTGGCCTCTGCTGGACCCTCTCCAGCAGCACTTTCTTTCTCTTGTATTGAGGARCTCAGAACTGAACACAGCACTCCAGATGCAGCCTCACTAGRGCCAAACAGAGGGGGAGGACCCCCTCCCTGGGCCAGCTGGCTATCCTCTTCCCAATGTACCCCAGGATACTATTGGTCTTCCTGCAAAGGCCCACTGCAGCTGCCTAATCAACTTGAAACTGCCAAACCAACTGCAAAATCAACTTGAAACTGCCAAACCAACTGCAAAATCAACTTGAAACTGCCAAACCAACTGCAAAATCAACTTGTCACCCACCAAAACTCATAAATTCTTCTCAGCAGAGCTGCTCTCAAGTAGATCAGACCCCAMTCTGTGCTGGTACTTGGGAGCTCACAAACCTACCTGGCACCAAAATGAACCCCGGAGTGAGCAAAACAACCCCTGGACCCACATTGACTGCATCAGAACAACACCTGGGCGCAGATGGAGAAAGGGAAATTACATGTTTTAGACAGAAACCTCTTCCATCTAATTGACAGTGAAATGCACATTTTTTTTAATATTAAAATATGCAAAATCTGAAATACTTAATTTTGGAAATACTTTCAGGTGACTTGGAATAATTGAAATTTATTTAATCAGGAAAAAATTGAACTAGAATATTCTTGAGAATATTCTCGAGCTAGAACATTCTCTAGAAGAAAATTCTTCTTGAGAAGAGATGACTGAGAAAGGACCTCATCAATGTATACAAGTATCTAAAAGGGGGTGCCAAAAAGATGTAGCCAGGCTCTGCTTGGTGGTGCCAAGCAATAGGATAAGAGGCAATGAGCAGAAACTGATGCAGAGGAAGTTCAGCTTGAATATGAAAAAAAAACTTATTTACTGTCAAGCTGACTATGCACTGGAACAGATTTCCTGGAGAGTCTGTGGAGTCTCCCTCACTGGAAGTATTCAAGAAMCTTCTGGATGTAATCMTGTGCAATGTGCTCTTGAACAATCCTGCTTAAGCAGAGAGGTTGGACCAGATTACCYACTGTGGTCTCTTGCAATCTGACTGATTCTGTGATTCTGTGCCAGTGAAATGCACATAAATTCAATCTTTAAAATATAACATATTTGATTTTGGAAAGACTTTCAAGTGCCTTGGAATAATTGTTCCCTATTTATTTAATCGAGTAAAGAATTGAACTGGAATATTGAGACATTTTTATAATAAATATAGTTTAATTTAATGCTCTTTGTATTTTTCTAGAACTTAGAAAAATATCCTCTAGAAAATAGACTGTGTTCCAGAATAATAAAATGCATACTCTAAAATCCTCTGCTATTTACACTTCAGCACACCGTTATTTTAAAACATAAATCCTTCATTGTCTATGGGAGAACAGAAATGGACCAAGACCATTTTCCTTCTTCAGTGAATTCTACCTAATTTAGAATATATACAATAGTCTGTTCAATTTATGCTAAAAACACTTAAATGTGGCTTTAGGTAAGTAATATGCAACATAGGTCATAGTATTGATTGCTCACGTTGCCTGAAACTGAAAATATTTTCTGTGAAGAAGAGTTCCCAAGTTTTCTGCATGTACTTTCTGATTCCTTGCACATGTCGGTATTTCCATCAGGGGGCAGCGTTCTACTATTTCCCACGCAGCCAGGGAGAAAGGGAAGGCCTTATTCAGTGAGCAGAACTCCCCTTCTGTCTTTCTGCAAAAGGATCGCTCTGATCGGCCCTTCAGCATCCCTGGAGACTGCATGTGTCCAATATTTTTACAGTTAAACCCCCTGTTGGTCAGAGCATGGTGCCAATCATGGCAAAGTTGTGGGTTTGGTCCCTGTGTGGGCCATTCACTTCACATTGGACTCAACGATCCTTGTGGGCCCCTTCCAATTCTGAATATTCTGTGATTCAAATGAGAAAGCATCCCACAGTACCTGATACTCGCAGGTGTAGTATCATGTCCCCATCATTTCCTCCCACCCTCACTAATGAGCCAACCAAAGAGGATAAAACCCAAAACTGCTCCAGCTGTAGCTAACTGGAAGTCCTCAGTCAACACGTTTTAAGTCTCCATGGCTTTCCACCAAGCCATGGTGCAGGTTGGGTACCAGAGGTCTGCCCTCTACACAGGCAGTACATGAGTATTTCTAGGGAAATTATAGGTTTTTTTCAGACACAAATCTGAATACCATGAGCATGCTGTTATTGCAAGCAATGAACAAGACCATCTCCTGTGACAAGAAATGGCTGGAGGCTCCAAATTATGGTTACTGTGGCCACCAAAGGGAAGTCAGCTTGTGTGGTGATTGCTTCAGCACCCAGGGGTGGCAAGAGGGTGTAGGGGGCCTGGAGGAATGCAGGAAGCATCAAAATGTGTCTCAATGGATGGGGACAATGGGAAGGCAAAGAGACACATGGGGAATGAAGGGTTAAATCCCTCCATCCCATTTGCCTCAGCCGTGGTAGTCACCTCTGAACAGCCTTGCCAATTAACTGCATATCCCTTGGGGTCATGGTGGCTGGGACCAGTGTTCTGAACCTTCCTGGGAACTCTGCTGAAGTTTGGAGATTGTAAAACCTCAAAAAAGAATTTTAACATCTCTGAGTAATAAAGATCATAAAGACAGTGGATTGCCTGTAGAACTTGGTACTTGTAAACCATGGACACCTGAGTACTTTTTGTTCTCTTGCTCCTGGCATGACTCTGCCTCACCTTGCCTTGGTTGTGGCACTCCTTCCATGAACACTGAGGTTACAGCACCTGTTTACACTCCCACTTTTTATTGTATCCATGAGTGCTCACGGAATGTCCCCTCACAGCAAAGCAGGCTCCCAGGATTCCAGGTGAATCCAGGTGCCTTCCTGGGAAGGCACAGGCTGAAGTCAGCAGAGGGCAATGTGGCTGCATAGACTAACAGAGCAGCAAGGATGTTTTAGAGAGAAGTATTCTATTTCTTTGAAATACTGAATACTGTCTTGTATTAAACGCTGGAATTCTATGTATGTATCCATGCACACATGGTTATTTGTACACATCAAGATTACCAGTCTAGAGAGGCTATTACACTGGAATGTATAATTACTTTAGAAAACAGAGCTAAAATATCTACCACATTGCATTCAAGGACTGGATGGTGGCCATCAGTGTCTTGTGCCTTGCAAAGCCATAATTAACAAAACACATTTTCAGATTAGTCTTACTCTCTTTGGTAAATCCTTTTGGTAAATTCCTCTCTTTGTGAGAGGGGGCACCGTGGCAGGGCAAAGTATATTAAGAAAGAAACAGGGGTGGCATTTTCTTCCATCCTTGTTCAAACAGGACACTTCAGTGTTTCCCAGACTGCTCAATTTATTGCTCTGCATAGAGAAACTCCCTATCACTCAGGCAGTAAAGCAAGATGAGCAGTGCAGAGAAAGCTACAGCACGTCAATGATCTCTGAGGTTCTGCATAAATATGTGGGATAAATAGGAAAGAAGGTGAGTGAAACTGGACCAGATGCAAAATAGCAGCATACCTCAGATTCATTGGAAAGACAGGACAAAGCGTATCAGGAGACCTGTGGTATGTGTGCTGTTCTGCAGGTATTTAGGTATTTTACGAAGATCTGTGGCTCCCAAATGTCAGCAGGAGAGTTAAGCAGTCAGGACATTCCTCTGCTCTCTAAAGGAGCACACGTAGGCAAGAAGGGGTTCTGGAGCTTGAAGCATTTTCATGCCAAAGAGAAGTTCAATCACAATCACAGACCCTACAAAGGACGCCAGAGCTGGTGCTAGTGACAGAACACACTTGGGTTCTCCTGCACCGCCTGGTGAGCACAGAAAAGGGCACTGGCCCAAGCTGAACCATTGCATACTSAAGACYTTGCCACATAGCACGGTTAAACACYCAGCACCCTGCTCCTGGCAGTGGCTTGTGGGTGAGGTGGAATCCAGCTGCCTCACCTGAGGGAGTGACACTTCTTTGCATTTCAATGCTAGGAACCTGAGAGGCCATCCTCCTCAAGGATGACTATCCAAATTCCCTTTGTGGCCAGTAGGTGTCTTTAAAAATAAGTATCGAAGAGATTCTATCTGCCTGTCTTGTATGCATGCACCAAAGCCAAGATGACTTTCCTTGAGGCCTTTAAGGATTCCTGCCTCTGCTTTTACTACATGGGGAAAGTGAGCAATCATTGTGGGACTTACTGCAGCTGTCAGAGTCAGACATCTGGTTCAGCAGGTCTCATAGAAAGCTTGTCTTCTGGGTTCCTGTGGGAGGTGCAGAAAGATTGGCAAATTGAGAGGGTAAATCATCCTGTCCGAAGGTGGGTGTCAAGGATTGCCCTCCAAGGGCTGAGTGTAGTGCTGCCATATGCTGAGCAGAGAGGGGAYGCAGGTGACCTACACTAAACATGTAACTTTGATAAAGTCATGATGAGAAAGAAGTTCACCCCATTAAAGGAGGAAGTCTGGAGAACTTGGGCATCTCACGCTGTTCCATTGGGTCCTGCCCTCAGCATCCCTGTGACACAGCTGTGTTGCTGCCCCTCCAAGGAGGCAGAGATGAAACTTCCTTTAGTCATCAGTTTGCTTGACTTTATCAAGTTTGTGCTGCAGAACAACAGTGGGAGGTTTGTGTCTGATGTCCTTCCCTCCAACTTCCTTCCATCTGACTTTATTCTGGGCAGCAATTATTTTGCAATAGCAGTGAGTGGCTTTGCATATCAGTAACTTGTTGTAAAATTCTGTTCCCTGCACATTACACTTGTGAAAATCTGTGACTTAAAAAGAAAATAGATTATGAATGAGGTCAATGCAGTATATGAAAGCCTAGTTTGTTCATGGGAAAAAATCAGTGTTCTTTCTAGCAGGTTATACATAAAATGATTCACTGCAGGATAAAATTGTCCCACACCTATAATTCAAGGTCTTTGTAATGAGAATTAGAAAGATATATTATTGTTTCCCCTTTTCTGTGCTCAACATATCATGCCAATTTAAAGTTCTTTATAAGCATTCATAGCTGATCATTCAAGCACCAGAGCTGATCATAAAGTGAGTTAATTTTCACAGAGCAAAAAACCATGCTTTCATTTGTCTTAAGCTTCCAGTTGAATTTTCAGCTTTGCAAAAAAAATCAAACCAAAAACTACAATTATTTTCTATTTCTTAAACGCCAGTAAAATCAATTTGTTCTGTTGTTGTTGGAACACATGTAAATATAATCTGAAGTGTAAAGTTTCCACACAAGTTTTCATGTCAACTAAAATCTCATTCTGTCCTCAGACAAGAACATTAAAAATGCAGAAACTGTGCAGTATTTCATTTTCTTCAATTCCAAAAGTTCTGTCAAAAATACAATTCACTCACCCCTCAAGAAATACATATTGCATCAAAGAAATTGTATGCTTCTCCTCTGGGCATAGGTTTTCTCATGATTTGCTCTCCTAATTCAGGACCTGAGCTTTAAACCTCCTGAACAAGCAGAGGGAAATTGTGCCTAACAGGAAATTTTGCACCAGGAAGCAGTGACTTTTTTTCCTGCAGAAAATCTTTGAAGTAATAAATTCCATTTTTAGGTCATCTTGTCTTTATGAAAGTCAAAGTTCTCCCTGAAGCACAATGATCTTGTGCAGCAGGAAGTTTCTCAGTGATAAAAAGTGTCATTCCTTCATCCTAGTTCACTGCAGTGTTGAGGCTGTAAGCACTGTACAGAAATCGGATGGGAGAATGTCCTGATCTAGCACAGGAAATCAACTGACACCGTGAAAATCAAAGTGCACACCCCATGCTAATCTGCAGTTTGCCCTTTAAGAACTGCAATTTATAAAGATTAGTTATATTAACATTACTGTTTGCTTGTGATAGTGAGTGCTAATCTGTTAATATAGGACATTAGAACAAAGCTGTGCTCCTGGGAGGCACCAACCCCATGCCACAGTGTGGGCTGAGCTGCAACTGCTGAGAGAGTGCCCTTGCTCTGGAGAAATGGGGCTGGTGGACACCAACCTGACCATGAGCCAGCAGCTCAGCAGCCAGCAGGCCAACAGCTGCATGAGCCAGCTGGACAAGAGGGGATGACTTCCCTCTGTTCAGTGCTTGTAGGTCTGCATCTAAAAGTCTGCATCCAGTATTGGCTCCCCGCTGCAAGAAAACACAGGGATAAAGGGAACAGGCACAAACTGGAGCACTGACACTGTGCCCTTTCTCTGGGCACTTGTCCAGACATCCCCAAGACTATCTAACCTGCTCTTTAGGAGTCCCAAGGAGATTTTAGAATGCTGTTGGCTATCTGTTCCTCCACTCTAATATCATCATCATTAGAAAATTTCGCATTTACATTGGATCAGCCCTGGGCTGATTACTCTGTCAGAGAGAACATTTTATCAGTTGGGTACAATTTGTTCTTGTAAAATGTCTGTTCAACCTTGCTATCTCTTTATTGTCTTAAAGGTGCTAAAATTTACATAGAAGTATTAGTCTCATATTCTCTTGGTTCTCCTTTCTCTTTCAGTTAAAAATAAAGTAAATCCTTTCACACTCAGCAAGACTGAGTCCAGGCCTCTGAGAAGAGTCAGAGGTTGCTTCTCTGAGCCCAGGACTAATTTCATCAAGTCCTGCCAATCTAGGAGCCTTAAGCTACAGTTTATAAGCAAAACATTACATACACATTTTTTAAAGGATATGTAGGATAGTGAAAAAAGAGGTTAAATAATATTCAGACAATCTAGCATAATTTATGACCATTCTCTACCCTTAGGGTTGGTGTTTCAGCAATGAGGAAATGTAAATTTGCAGGTAGTAAAACAATATCAAGCCAAATGTTGCCTGAAACTACTCATGCATAAGAAAAGGAAGGATAGCAAAAGAAAGATTCAGGGAAAAAAATGAAAAACCAAATCAAACCAGCATGACTTGCTTCACAAAGTGAACAAACACAGAGACAAAAGTTACTTCTACTTTATCATGTAGCATATTGTAGTGGTTTTGGCTGGAAAAGTTTCTTCACAGTAGCTTGTGTGGGGMTATGTTTTGGATTTGTGATCAAAACAGTGCTGATAACACAAGGATGTTTTCTTTAYTGCTGAGCTGTGCTTGCACAGCATCAAGGYCCTTTCTGTTTCTCACAACACCCCACCAGCGAGGAGGCTGGGAGTGCACAAGGAGTTGGGAAGGACACGGCTGGGACAGCTGACCCCAACTGACCAAAGGAATCCTCCATATGTTCATACCATTGTGTTCAGTGATTAAAGCTGGGGGAGGGAGGAGAAAAGTGGGGCATYTGGAGTGATGGCGTCTGTCTTCCCCAGTAACTGTTACATATGATGGAGCCCTGCTTTTCTGAGAATGGCTGAAGACYTGCCTGCCCATGGGAAATGGTGAATGCATTTGTTGTTTTCCTTTGCTTGTGTGTGCAGCTTTTGTTTCATCTATTAAYCTGTCTATCTCAACCCACAAGCTTTCACACTTCTCCACTTCCAGCATCCCACTGGATGGAGGAGTGATCAAGTGGCTGAGTGAGGATTAGCTGCTGGCTGGGTTTAAACTACAACAAACTGCAAATAGGAGTGGGTTTGTACAGCAAAGCAGTTGGTGCTGAGGATGTGAAATCCACATTTCTGTGTGCTTCTTTATTTTAGATGAACTTACCTGAGTGTTGGACTCCCCTTTGCAGCTGCTCCTGGATGCACACCTGGAGCACATCTTCTCATTCATTCCCATCCCTGGGAACTGGTTCATGCAGTTTGAGGCTATTCATGCAACCTGGAGCAAAAGAAAGGGAAATTATCAAGAGATTCGCTGCAAAAGGGTACTTGTGTTCTCAATCAACACACTGATGTAAATACTCCCAATGAGAAGGCAGGAGGAGGCTGCAGGTGCTCAAATGAAAKAAATCCATGGCCAAAAGTTAGAAAAGGCACTGTAAGAGAAGAGTAATTTAGAGAAAGACTCAAAATCATGTACTGGCTCACAACCTAAACTTTTTAAAAGTACAAACATGGCAGAGAAGATGATTCTGATAGATTACTCACACTGTTGCCACAAAAGGAAAAAGCAACAATAGAGTAATTATTCTAAAATGGACACAGGACTCTCTTTAGATATTTACTAGATACCTAAAGTTAATTAATATTCCTCACCCAGCCAGCCTTAATAATGATGGAACCCAAAGATATGAACTTCACCTTCCCTTCTGTATCTTAATGGAAGTTCTCATTATTTTTCATTAACTCATTATCATGRAGATGAGCTGGGAGCTGTCTGGAAAGTTGGGTTTTTTTCCCTCTGTTTAGGGTTTCCCACTTTCAGTGCAAGACAGCAGCCAGTGCTGGGATGGCAGGAGTGAGAAGGTAGATCCTAGCCCTACAGCAAGGCCCTGGGAATGCAATCTGGGCTGTAACTCCTGACATCTTGRCTCACCCCACTCCAGCCCAATGCACAATGCTGTGCATTGTCTTTAACTCTAGACTGTGTTCTAGAAAGCACTTCATATGCTTGAATTTAGTCCCTTTTCCCAACCCTGAAYGAGACACCTGTACAAATATCCTTCTACTGCCAATACTCCTGGATATAGATGCTCAGAAGAATGAAGAGGCCTTTTGTGACATACCTGTGACAAATAGACAAGTCTCCTTGTATCCAGGTTCATGAKCTTGCAGGCAACATTTCAGCACTGGGGGAAGGCTAAAGCATAGTCAGAAGTGAGCCAGGACAGGAAAAAGAAAAAATTACAAAAATAATAATAAACAGATACAAGAACCCAGCAACTACAGCGCAGAAAAGAATATGGAACAGTTTATACACAGCCAGGTACAAGTCAGGCTGGAGTGTTTTCTGTTATCAGCATCTAAATTAACCAGTTTCATCCAGTTCAGGTATGTCTACGTGAGTGAGAGTGAAGTGCTGCCATACTCCTAAACATATCTTCAGGGTGATAGGAATGCCTGGATAAGATCAGCAATGCTCAGCTTTTTTAGGAAGAGGATGTCTGTGGATCTTCGAGGATCTTTGAGGCTGATTTCCAGTGGAATCAAAGAAGCAGTACCCAGAAGGGTAATGCTCCTTTGCCAGCTGCTGGCAGATTTGTCCTCAYCACCCTGCTGGGATACCAGATGCTTCAATACCCCAGTGGCACCATGCAGTGACAGCCTAAAGTACTGTCAGASCCTGTGAGGACTTCAGATCTACTGCTTCTGCAGGATTAAGGAATCTATTTCCAATATTTTTGCCCTTATAAACTTGGCAGTATTCAAACATTAATTCAGCATGGGTTAAAACATGGGTTAAAATCAATCTACTTTCTCTACCCATTTGAGAGATGYTTTCATGGCTCACCAGAGGTTTTTACTACCATTTCTATTGCAGCAGAAGCCTCTAAGGTGATTTGCCTCTTTTCATTTTGAACTAAATTTAGAGTAACTACACTGTAGCTCAATGTGAGATTGCCCATGCCACGGTTGAAATATAGTTACTCTTCACTCTGAAATTATTTATCTCACTCCAGTGGAAGCTGAGAGAGCTTGAAAACTCTGAAAGGCACCAAGGCAGGGGGAGGTTTGGGTTATGGGGTGAGCACAGTGTTGCCACGACAAACCTATGTACAGTGATGTTAGGGTAAGCCTTGTAGCAGAGATCCATTTCAAACTTTTGCTTTGCTTTTGCTCCTCCAACCTGATTTATGCTGTAAAACTGTGATCTTACTACACTAAGGGGAGAGCTAGTAGCTTTACTGGAAAATTGCAGAGCAGACTCACAGTGTCTGTCTTCACTGGTAGTTGCCAAATTTCCACTCATCTTTCCCCTCTTCTCCTTACTGTTCCTTTTCCAGCTGTTCCTCAGTCAAGCTACACATGAGCACCTCTGCTGCAAGGCACAGAGCAGGCACACAATGCACAGCAGAGATGCCAGAGAGCTGGAGCAGGGACCAGGACCTCCTTGAGGGTGCCCATCAGCCCACCTTGGCTTCCCTGACTGAGCTGATCTAGGAGCCCACTTTGAGCTCAGCAAAAACTGTGTCAGAACTCACATTGTTCTGTCAGATCCCAAAGTCGACGCAGGTTGGAAATCCTTCTTCTGGTCCTGAAGCCCTCCAACTTTTTCAAACTTCCCTRTAGTGGCATCTACCATTATACACCAAGGATAGGAGTGAACTCACTGGACTCTGAATGTCTGCAAAGGCAACACCTGCATCCGTGGGACTCCTGTGGAGTGGCTTTGCAGGCAGTTGGAGCGACCGATGCTCACAAGGCACCTCCATACACAGCCCTATGGGAAGATGGGCTAATCACAACCTGGAAACTTTTCATAAAGACAGCTGACTGTRACCAGTTCAGATGTGATGGGCATCCACATCAGCTTTCTTCCATAAACCACACAGTCCACCTCCAGTGGAGACTTCTTTTGATTTGGAGGAGGTAAGGCTCCCGTGGGGCACAGCCATGAGATCCTGCAGTTACTGTGTGTACRCATATGCACATAAGCAATCTGAATTCTGTCTTGTCCTAATTTGGGATGATTTATTTTGCAATCTTTACMATTTCCTTTAAAAAGTGTTTGTTTCTAGACTGTTTTACAAGGGGATAAGAAATCCAGAGACCAAACCCCTGTATTCTTTCTGGTTGTTTTCTCAGCAGGTCTGTAGCCTTGAGGYTCACAGCATGGAGCAAGCAGGATAAGTTGGAGTCTGGACATTTCACACATAAAAGATAAAAGCTGGCAGAAAAAGGAAGGCACTCCTCCTTAGTCTAGAAGTACCCAAACCATTTAGATTGAAACTATCCCAGAGTTCATCCTGAAGCAGATTTCATGCATTGGATCATATTCCAAAGACCTGCAGCACAGCRTGGAGCAGTGCAGCTGTGAAGTGGGGCAGTCAATAGTCAGTTGCTAAATTCCTGTTGAACTACTGGCCTCCATGACATTGAMTGGCACAAACATCACCTTGAGATGGGCACCCAGAGAAAAAGGATTCTCTTTTTGGTTTTGAACTTGATTCTCTCTAGTTTCATTTAYTTCTTTTTGTTTCTAATATTGAGAGCCAGGGAGATCAGGAACTGCTCCTCAGAGTGGCCTTTGCACAGAARTACATGAGCCTTTTGTTTGGCTGCATTCCTAACATATTTGTGGAGCAGAGTCATATTAATGTCTAACAGGCTAATAACAAATACCTGCAATGCCCCTAGCAGGCCTCCCAAACAATACCAACCACAGTTCTTGCAGTTCTGGTATTGTTTCTAGTGGCCTAGTCAATAGCTAAAATGGATTAAAGAGACATTGTTGAGAAACAATGAAGGAAGACATGTGACAAGACATCCTTGTGATTGGGAGCATACAAACAATAGGACCTGAACACCCAGGTCACCCAGGTGAGGCACAGCCCATGCAAGGACACAGCTGCCTGCCCTGTGCCAGCTAATCAAACATGGAGCAAATCAGTGCGGACTCCTGAGGCACATGGTGGTGATTTTGAGCTGGTTGGTAGCAAGGAAGATGGAAAATCATGTCAGTAATCCAGGCCCACTATGACTGTGGCATGAGAGCAGTAGTTCTTAAGCCAGCAAGAGCCAGCAACACCCCCATTCTTTTCACAGCTTGCTTCCCTGCCTGAAGGCAGGAGCAGATTTCTAGGGCAAGGTTTCTCAGTCCAGGGATTTTAAGACCTAGAATAGTCTCAAGGGCCTGCCATGGACTCAAGGCAGAAGAGAGAACGTAAGGATACTCTTTTCCCCCTTGAAATAATTCAAAATTTGGTTGGGCTCTCAGAAGGTCAAGGTCATTTTAATTCCAAAACAATKAAGAATGTCCATTGGTGTGAGCTTGTATCTGCCTCTGCACAGGGCTATCACAGGACAAGACATCCTTGCAAAAGAAGTTTCAAAAATATCTATCAATACAACAYCCTTTCATATGGCACTGAGTAAATTTCACATGTGACAGTTTATTTTAAGTACAGCAAATATCAGATGTTTGTCTACTAAGGAAAGTTCTTATAGGGTTAGACTAACAGTCATAAAGCAATTCAARCATCTGGAGTGGAAGGTCCTAAAAAGTGAGAAGTGCTCTTAGATCATTAATACATTAATAGCGAGATACCTCAGGTAATGTTTAACTGTAGAATGACACAGTAGTAATAAAAATGGCACTTAAGCAAGCATTAACTATTCTTCTAATCAAGGTACTGTTCCTCTAATTGAATATTATCTTCAAAAATTGGAGGGATTAAATAAGAGGTATCTTTATGAACACTTGGTCTTCAGACAGAGTGTAAGGTTTATCAGCATAGATATACATATATAAATAATGCTTGAATAAAATTGTATTTTGGTTCAGTTTTCAAATGCTAACCAGGAATAAAGGAATTTAATGGATTTCATATGTTGTATTCTTAGACTGTTGGGAGAAGTACTTTTATATGTATATATATAAATAGCAATATGATAAAATGTCAATTTATATAAAAAGAATGGTTTATAGCGGTTGCAAGAGCCCCAACTMATTTTCTTGTATAACCAGGCCAGTCTAATGGTTGTATTTGCATTGTTGTTCATTTCAATGGTTGCACTGGAATTATTAGTATTTATTTGTGAGTACATGCACATAAAGACTCTGGCATAGGCAGGCACAGGTACATGTGTGTCAAGGAATTGAGGAGAGAGCTTTACATATTGATTCTTAAGGAAAACAGGGCTTTTCATGAATCAGAACAGTGTGCCTGGAGCACTCATCCTCAATCTCTTCCAATGAAGATTTAGCCATCAATTTGTGGGTGCCTTAAGGAGACACTCCCTACTCTGCATATGTCATTTATCCTTTCTACACAGTTTGCTGGCACCTCATTCCTCTGTCACAGACATCATGCTCTCACCCTTCCAACCTGCCTTCAGAATATTAAAACTATTCCAATTTGGGGGATTTTCTTGAGCACAAGGCCCATGAGGTCACAGGATGTCCTGGATGGTCTTCAGCTGCCATATATAATCTTAGCTCTCYATCCTTAGCACCCCATCAAAGTTGCTCCCCTCAGCACCCCCAAATGAGTCTCTGGCCCCCCATGCTACTCCCACTGCTCCCCAAATGCAGGAACAAACACAAACAGATTTCAGCTGTGGTACAGCCTGTGCTGGGCTCCTGTTCGACCCCAGCACTCCTTCCTGGCAGGGCTCTCCTCCCCTCCTTGGGGGGTGTGAAGGTCGATTCTCATATGACAGCTCCACCAGACTGCTCTGCTGACTGCAGCTCCCTGGGATGAGCCCCGTTCACCCGCTGGGACTTCACCCCAGGGACCTCCCGAGCCCCTGGCAGGCAGGAGTGTGTGCAAGTGCTGCCATTCAGCAGCTCAGACCCACCAGGGTCTTGCTTACACAACCTGCCTGAATCCCAAACCCTTGCCACGGCTTCTGGGATAAGACTCAAAGGACTGAGTTTAAATATTAACAAAACACTCTGKGGTGCACAAGGCAGTCAAGGCTGAGCACAATGTTCTGCAATGAGGTTACACCAGTTTGGAAGAGTCTTGCCTTCCTTTCAGCGGCCTCGTGTACACATAGCTAATTTCATTTTCCAATGTGTAAGCAGTTAGCAAGAGAAGACATGTCTGCTGTCCTGAAGAAATTCTTTTTAAGCTCATATGGCTAAATCAACACCAAAATCATCTCTTTTCAGCCCAGAACTTGTGCTCAGCTGTTTCTGCTCTCCTGTGATTGACAGCAGGAGGAGAAAGGCTGGGAGGAGGGTGATGGGGACATCTCCCTGTTCCCCTTCCTCTGTGAGGATGGCTGCTGAGGCCCCCAAAGGAAGCTTGCAGAAAGGTCACCCTTCCACAGGAGCACCCTGGCAGCCCTCTGCCAGAGTGAATCCTCAGCTGGGGGAGCAAGTAAAGCGGTCAGGTCATCCTCCCTGTCTGGCCCCCACGCCCTTCTTGTACATGAAGATGTTGTGGGACCCTGCAGGGGCTGATGCCAGGTTAGGGTTCTGTACTCACCTCCCACATGTGTGCCTGGGTGCAGCTACACAAAACCCCTCAGGAGCACACAGCAAGTCCCTCCACAGGTTAATTCATATTTTCTTGCATCCTATCAGTCTCCCCAGCAAGCCAGCTCTCCTGGTTACTTGTGCCATCTCACCCATCTGTAGATGGACATTTCCATCTGCATCCTCCTAAAAATGCCCTATCTCCTTTGCTTCACCCTGATAATTTCCATCAGTTTCTGGTATGTCTCACTATACACAGTCRTGGTTTAGTCATTGAGATAAAACCYAGTTGCTTAGAATTAACTAATACCTTCAGGTGGAAGAAAATTGTTCTAGAAAGTTAAGAAACATCTTAAAGTACATGAGGAAGGTAGAGTGGTTCTTGTGGAGGTGAGAATCCTTTCTGCAGAGCCTCACTTCACACACAAGAGATGAGGCAGGATGATTTTCAGGCTTGCCAGCGCTGACAGCAGGAGATCTCCCTTCCCAGTGTGGGCTGCTCAGAGCTTGTCAGGACCCARGCTGGTCTTGGGGGCTCAGCATTTCCAACCCCAACAGCAGCAACACGGCACTTCAAAATATCATGAGTGTCTGCAAAATTTTTTGCGTATCATTTATTGATTGTTCTTGCTAATCAGAAGCTGGTGCCAGTGGGACCTACAGTGCTGCAGCAAATCTTGCCTCTGTAACTCAGGCAATCTTGTCGTGACAGTGAATTCTGCTGATCCAAAACAAGCTATAATGACTCTCCAGTGCATTTTAAATCAAGCTCTGAGAACTCAGTTGAGTGAATAAAGGGCTGGATTGGCTAATGAAACAGAGGGCACGCACACATTTGTGTGGTTGTTTTTCTAAGACAGAGAATATTGAATGGGGCCTGTCCTGATTACAACTTAAGGCTACAACCAACTCATTTTTATCAGATGTACTTAGATAGATGGCTTTTATTTTAGGCCCTTCCCAAGTTATAAATTAAAAAGCCTTTCCAGAAGATCTTGGAAATCATTACACATGCAAGTGCAGCCAATAGGTAAAGGATAATGAACTTTTGATCATAAAGRCAGATAATAAAAAGAATACTAATATTTGAGAACCTTTTTCAGGAAGACCACTATGATGTGAAAGCATACTACATYATTTATAATGATAAAGTGTTAAAGTTAGTGGTAATTATTATTGTAAACTTACAATGTCTTTGTAAGGGATGTGACAGGAAATTCCTCAAACTCTGTGGTACTTTGTAATATTGTTTCGGGAGGAAGCTTTGGGCCCCAGAAAAACAAAAGTTTGTGGCATTCTGAAAAGCAAGCATTAAATTTCCATTGATAACTTTTCTGGACCATCCAAATACTGTTGCTCCAGAGACATGGAATGTGTGACTTCTTTTTTCATGCAAACATCTTGAGAAAAGYGACAGGCAAGACATTTTCAAGATGGGAAGGAGAGTTTGATAAGGACTGCTCTCTTGTCTGTCCTTTCTTTGCAGAATCACCTCCCCTGAGCTCCAGACAGAGTTTTCTGCCCAGCAGACTCTGCCCCAGCCAGAGATTCTTGTGGAGATTCCCAGGAGCTGCTGGCCCTGTCTCAGGGAGCCTTTGCCTCCTTGCCCTTCAAGGAAGAGCCCTGCAGGAAATCCTGCTCATATTTTATCCTCCTTTTGTTTGCTCTAAATTACCTTCTTCATAGACTTTGATAATGGGCTGATAAGAATGGGCAGCTCCCCTTTCCCCTCCTCTGATTTCCCAAATGCTTGTTTTCCAGGGATTTGTGTTCAGGATTATGGTTGTTTTCCCCAATCCCAGCACTGCCCTTCAGGCTGACCAGTTYCTTATTGCCTTATTTTCATGTGTTTTTGCATGAAACTCAGCATGGATGAGATTCCCTCTTTATTTTCACCCAAAGGAGTTTTTGTTTCACTCCTGTAACCCAGCCCTCAGAGCCRTGTTGGTGGTTTGCTGGGAAGGATGCCAGCTATTGAGAAAGAAGCTCATTTCCTGGAGCAACCGTCTTTTCCAAGATAGCCTTTATCCTAAACTGATTAGTTGCAGTATTTTTAGCTTGACCTGCCGTGGTTACAGCCTGAAGCAGCCTGTGGAGGAGCCAAGGGGAGCACCAGCCCTGGCAGAGGTGCTGTGGACAGGACCTGCTCCCCAGAGGTTGTTGGAAAAGAAGGTGGCACCACCCAAGCACCAGAGTGTTTYCCCACTGCTGTTACTGCCCGCTCTTTGCAAAATTACTTTGCACATCTGGCYTTGGGATTTGCCACTTTGCGTGTTTTTATCCCAGCTGGAGGAAGTGCAGCTCTTCTCGTCAATAATGTTGTAGGTAGAAACCACAGCAGTGGCCTCTCTGGGGCTCAGAGACAACTGTGGGCCTGATTACAGSCCTAGGTGGCCTGATTTCCTTCAGATTTGGCAGAGTGAGCAAATAAGCCTCCTTATTTACTGAAAAAAACAGCTAAAAAATAAGAAATAGGCAGAAACCATARGCCATATGCAAGCCACAGCTGAGCCCCATAGGCTCCCCTTGTACCAGCAGAGGCCAAAATATCATGTACAAGCATTGTGTGGGGTAGGAAAAAAACTGGGGGTCAGGGCTGGATTGAATGTGAGATGCTGTGGATGAGCCCAGGAACCCCAGAGCTGGCAGGTTTGGAATGTGAGCACAGAAGTACAGACATTGCTACAGGAAGTGATAAATGAAAATTCATTCAAATGTGCTGCTTCTGTGGTTGTTTTGTTGTTTTGGCTTTTTCCCCTGCATCTCTCAGTTATCATACTTGTAAACCCCATCAAGTTAGCACTGCTAATAAGGAGTGCTACAKCTGGAATTACATTATGCATAACCACTTTCCTACTTCTGCCTTCTCCTGACCAGACAGCATGCCAGGTCAGGCCATCTGCTGATCTGCATGAACATTTCATCATCTCCTGTGTCGATCTGCAAACAAGCAGATAGGAAGAATATTCAGGGATGTGAATGCAATAGAGGGTATTGTGGGGCTTTTCAAGAGCATGAGAGAGATCTCATTTGTAGGTTGAGAATAAGAGGGATGAAGAGAATTATGTTTAACTTCTGCTTACAACTGAACTCATCTCTTGAATGTTACCCTTWATTTGTCCCACCTGTATTTATTGTAACAGTATTTAGAAAATATATTTAGCATTTTATTTACTACTTCATGTATTTTTATATGGCTTAAAGTATGTGGTACCTGTATGATAAAGAAAAGCAAACTTTGAAGAAGTGAAAGTTTGCTAGCACTAATCTAAAAATTAATCTAAACGACTCATCTTCARCATGTGGTCTTTGAACCTAGCATTTCACTTCTAAGGATCTTTGTGACATGAGTCAGAAAAGCAGACTTCTCTGTGACAGACTTCAATGTATGCTTGGAAGATCTGTATGGAAATGTTTATGAGCCCATAAATGGAAGAAGTTAAGCACATGTTAATAGTAAATCGAAAAATAACAAAAATTTCGGAGAATGTCAGTGGCAAACCWTTGCAATATAGGAACTGGTGCTCCCTCTTTTAACAATTACCAAAATATTCAGGAAAGTGAGGCTGTTTAAATAATCTGAAACTATCCTGATGTAAGCTCAAAAGACAAAATACTCTGTATCCAGTTGCAACTTGTTTTGTACAATTCCAGGGGAAGAGTAGGCTGTTAATAAAAGTGAGTTCACATTAAAATTCCCAAATCCAGATGTGATTTCAAAGGGGTTTATGCACACTTGGGTAGCTCTGGAACCAACACTTGGTGATGAAGTGGAGGATTGTAGAGCCCAGACCTGTGGAGCCTTGAAGCCTGCAGGYWGGTGAATCCCTYTGCTAGATGAACACAGCAATGTTKCTCCATGAGAAAAACTCAAAATCATTTCATTTTGCATGTTCTTGCAAAACAAGCTGACGCTGATAGGAACGCAGGAGCTGATAAGAGAGCCGGCGAAATATTGGGAAAGACATTTTTCCATGTCAGTTACCTGAGGGAAACTCTGGGCATAACTCCCACRATTTAAGGAATGGCATGGTCTAAAGTATCTGGAGATAGTGGAGTATTTTATTGCAGTGGTATCTGCAAAGGTACATCATACAGGGAAACCTAGAGCACAAACATAAATGATTACAAGGAGATGTCTCTGACAGTGTTTGAATATACTCTAATGTTCCACCAGCTACCTAGAAATATATTATTTGTTTAGGTTATTTTTAACAGTTTATTTTAAGGTTATTTCAGAATGGATAAGCAAGTAAAATTGTGCTCAGCTGGACTTTCAGGAAGAAATTGGGAACATTTGCCAGGACTCACCTGCAAAATATGGCCCTGACACCCATTCATAGAAGTTCCTTGTCATATTCTGCCAGGCAGCATTTTGGCCATTTATAATTGGTCTGGTTTTGCTTTTGCTTTCCTGACAGTTTGACTTTGTTCCTATTTAACAGGAATGTTTTGGGATTAATTGAAATTCAGGTAACCGCTGCTCTGATCTTCAAGGATCATTATTTTGACTGTCCTCTGTGGAGACACAAACCAGACCAAGACAAGGTTTGGGGCTGGACTCACAGACTAATTTCCAGCAGTGATAAGGGGTAGAGGAAAAGAGACTTTTTTGACTCAGCAGTGCTGGACACAGAGATACAATGCATGCTCCATCCAACACATGCCACAGCTCCTGGGCTTCAGCTGACAACTCCTGCCAAGAGAATCAGCTATTCCTCCCTCTGCCATCTGCTCCTGCTTACCCAAAGGGAAAGACATCTAAGGAGACCCAGTGGGGACACCACAGCTTTCCCTGGGGCTGGCACCACATTACTGTGGTGCAAGGGGCAGTGGTGAAAGCCACAGGCGCCCGGCACCCTGGTTTCCCAGGAATGGGGTATGCCTGGGGCAGGAATAYCCACAAACACTGAATGCCAGCCTGAGGTGGACAGGACACCCTGCGATGCTTCTCCTTTATCCTGGTGGAACATGGGATATTTTCACATGCTCACATGGCTGAAAACTCCTTGCAAATGGGAGTCCCACAAGCATCTCTGGGACACTGTCCTTGTAGGCAGCAGACAGGATGCCAGGGTGGAGTGGCAGGGCTGAGCCTCCCGCTCCAGCACAGCACAAACAAGGCAATCTACGTCTCTTCTTCAGTTCAGATATCTGAACACTCATTGCTGTCTGTGTTAAACGTAATTCCATGCTCATGTAGCAGTATCTGTGGCAGTATCTGATTGTGACACTAGAGATTCCTGACTCACTCACCACCAGCTCTGCAGGGCTCTGTGATTGTGCATCCTCCAATCCCTGTGGCTCCCAATCTGGTCGAGTATCAACGTATTGCTGGATTCAGCAGCTGTAAAAGTGGGGTCAAATGCTGAATCAACAACTCTAATCTAGCTGCTTGTCTCTGATGTGAGTGATTGCTTAAGAGATTAATTTTATTCATGAAATTAAAAGAGACAGACAACTTTAATGAAAAAAACTACTTTCGTCTTAAGCAAATATGGAAGGTTTACACAAGAGAAAAAAATTATAATTGGATTAAAATATTATATTTTTGTGTTGAAGAATCAAACACTATTTTTAATGTTGGCAGAGAAGGCAGTCAAAACTTTCCTTGTTCTGAAAAACAATGTGCAGGATTTTGTATTTGTGCTCTTCATTATGGTGCAAAAGAATCCTAAACAYACCCAACATCTAGGCCCTGATTGCTGGCTTTCAGGGCACAATTACTCTAAAGTCCATAAAAGAGGGAATTAAATTACAGAAGTGCAATGAAAGAAGTGTGAATAAAAAGTGAGAGGTATGTGCATATGACAGCAATTCTTTCACTGGAAATTTCCAGTTCCACTTCACCATACACGGCAATAACAGCATTGGGTGCTCCTGCTTATTGTGTGCTCTATACAAAGGAGTGGTAACTTCCAATCACTCACATCCTAGCAGGGTATCAGCTCTTCCTGAGTCACTAACCAAAATTCAGATCMTCTTTTCCTACAGATCTCACTAAATCTGAGCAATCCAGAAACATCATAGTTAATGGAACTGATCTGTTCCCACTCAGCCTCACTGTCCTTTCCATTCTTATGTTGACTGCCTGAAATTTGCATTTTGACTGAATTTACTTACTCATCCTCATCCCCATTTTATATATCACCACCTAATTGAACCATTAATATGACTGATTTGATTTGTGCTTCAGGATGCTGGAAAGAGAAACTTCTTGTAAAAAACCAAGCTACTAGAGACTATAAGAAGCAGGAAGAAAAATGGCATTGCTTCATTCTGGCATCAGCGTCCTGAGTCTGTGAGTACCACCACTTCAAGACAAGAGTAACTCTGCTTTCCTTTAAGGCCTCCCAAGGCCACCCAGTTTTCCATTTCTTTCTCTGATGTCCCCTGTGTGTGCTTCAAATCTTCCTGAGGATGCCATTCAGAGGCTGCAGTCCCTTGTCCCTCCTCCAAAAGAGGAGAGGAACTGCGCCCACCAGAGGGGCATCCCTAAACTACCCACTGCACTTATTACTGAGCAAAACATATTTATTTTACGTGCTGAGCCACCCAAGTAGAACAGAGAGTCATTTTTCAAATGGAAGGACTTGAGTTTGGGATGTTTTGCACCTCTAGCATCACAGCAGATGGTATTGTGAGCAATCTTTGCTTCAAAGTTTTGGGCAGAACCTGGCCAGAAGACAGGATGTTGCCAGAAAGCTACACAGGAGAATAGGAGCTTTATACAGCACATGGTGAAGGAAAACATTGGGAAACACCAGAAACCTGCATGGGCTGATGCTGTTATCCATGTTCTCAGCCAGCTTATCTCCCAGTATCAATGCTCGTGTTTATTTAACACGAAAGAAAGATGTGGAGCTCTTCACAAGACAAATTCTGCATCTCTGGCAGAACTGTTTTCTTGTCTCTCTGTGAAAAACAGCTTTTTTTCTGCAGGATGTCACAGTTTGTCATTGCTTTATCTCCCTCCAGTCACTTGTTCTTCCCTCTCCATCCTGGCCAGGTGGGAGGCAGCCCTTCAGAGCTCAGCTCACCAGGAGGCTTTCAGGAGCTGCTGGTGTTTTCCAGCTCTCATGAAAACAAAGGGAAGCTGAGAGTACTTGAGACTTGGCAAAGGATCAGGCTGTGACTGATTTACATCTCAGAACTCTCTTTGTTTATGGGGCTGCCTGGGAGACAGAGGAATCAGGAATTTTCATTTCTTCTTCCTCTGCCCTGCCTAGGCAGAAAAAGCCACACTTTCCCGGTTAGTTAGTTAAGGTGGTTTTTGGGTATAAAGATGTCAAAGGTTTGCACAGCTGAACTTCTGCAGTGTGGGACACAGGTGATCTGCCTCCTGTGTGACCTTTGTGCACTAAACCCCTCCTGCATCAGCAGGGGAAAATTGTGCTCTCAACAGCACTGCTGCAAACAGAAGAGCCAAAGTGTTGATTCCTTCTGTCACGCCACATAGCACCTCATTATTGCTTCAGTGAATAACTGGAAAAAATCCAAGAGTAAAGCACTCACAGGTGGATGTGATGAAGCCAAGGACAGGACCCTACTGACTTCTTTATAGTCAAGGGTTCCTCCCTTCATTTAAAGCTGGTTCTTAAGAAGCTGTTCCACTGTTTTATGTCGCAGCTTCTTGTGACATATCCTGAACACAACAAAAAAAAATTTAAAGCCCTTCTATAATCACACCATGTGAGGAGGGAATCCAAAAGCTGTTAAACTGCTTTATTGTTTTTATGGGKTTTTTTTATAGTTTATGGTTCTACAGTTTTTTTAAATATTTGTTATTTTAATGGTAAAAGTGAAAAACAAAACTGTGTAGTTTCACAAACTGCACTTAATCTCTTAAACCAACAGCAGGTACCAAAATAGGGGATCACTGACACAGAGAAGGTACCCACAACAGTTCAGGAAGTTACCTGGGATTTCTGCTGACTAGACAAGCTCATGGTCTCGGTTAGAAACGTGCTCCAACTTTAAAAGCTCCTGAGGTCTTTAACGACTCTCAAGGAACTTGGAGCCGTGGGCTAAAGCACAAGAAATCCTGATTGAATCGTCTAATGGAGCTCTCATCTTGTGGGATTGGATATTGGGTTCCTGCTCACTTCATTATTTCTTCACCTAATAACTGACCAAAATATGGGCAAACCATCTGAGGGCAGAGTCCTGGGATCCTCCTGCCTCTCCTAGAGCCATGAGTGTAACTGATCCTGCAGAGCACAAAGGATGCCCRTCCTTATTCTGTGACCTTTCAGCAGATGCAGAAAACTTCCTTCAGGGGCAGGGTCTGTGACTTCAACCCCCCAGAGGCCAAGTCAAGCTCTGGCTCCCAGAGCAGAGGAGTRTCCTGAGAAGCCTGGCAAACCATGCTCTTCCTTACACCATGGGTATCAGCAGCTGAACTGTTTCTTTGTATTCGTGTCAGTGCCCTAAGCAAAGGGTTGTAGGGATGGTTTTCCTCAGGGAATTTTGATGCTCTGGTGTCCTCAGCACCTCTGCACTGAAGGTTAACTGCTGTCATGRACACCGGCACCTGGAACTGAAGCTGCAGCCTGAAATTGCTGTTTCATGTATCTCCTTAGGAGGTTTCAGGTGTCTCAGGGAAATGTTTACAAAGGCTCCCTTTGGCCTGGGGAGGATGATCCCCCCTGGTTGCTGTGTGGGCAGTGGAGGGGAGCAGGAATCTGCAGTTCAGTCCAACCCACCCACAGCACATTCAGACCCCAGCACGTGGCCACRCACGTGGTCTGTGCCTTTCTGCCGCCTGCCTTTGGGATGCCACAGCTCCACCAAATCACAGCTGCCCTTTGGAAATCCCTGCAAAGTCTATTTTTGGCAATGGTCTGAGAATCCAGAAACTGCTTCTGGAAAGACATTTTAGRGATTATTAAAGATGCTTCGAAGGAAGGTCAGGGGAAGCATGCTTTGCTCAGAGCAGCCCATCTCCCTCATCAGTGACTGAGGCTTCTTCACAAAKGAAGGTTACCATAGCTGAGCTCTGTCCATCACTTCCCACTACAGCTCAGCAACAGCACAGGATTGCAACAGACAGACCTTCTTATTCATCTCTGTTTTCCTATATGAGCTCTGCAGACGAATCAGAAACAGTTCACCAAAGTTAAGCAATATCCCAGAGAACTTTAAGAAATTACTCCTTATCACCCCTCCTGAGGATAGGCTCAATGGTCAAGGCCACAGTGAAATCTTCCTTTACTTGTAAAAGTTAACTGAAGTTAGTTATTAAAGTTCTGCCAGTATTTAGGGAGGTTCTGAAGTGAAGAAGAGCACAAGATACCTGCACTGCTTGTGAAAATTTCAGGAATACCTTTATCCATAAAATCTTGGTGTAGCTTCTTCTGAAGAGCTTCCTGGAAGACACATCAGGTACATCTTTAACCTATCATTCTAGACATGGGATATGTGAAGTAATGCTTATAAATTAAATTATTCTAGTTACGTGTTTTATTTTTCATAAAATGTATATGTTTGTGAAATTTCTTTGTATTTTTCAAATGTTTATATTGCAGAGAAGTTCAATTTGTGAGCGGGTACACACAGATTGAAAAGTGGGATGGACTATGTTACTATTTAATTACTCCATTAAAATGACATATTTTTATGTATTTCTTAGTCAATATTCAGGATAAATTAATAAAGGAAAAAAGTATGCCTTTGGTAATCCCCTCAACAAAATGACACACATGGAAATCTGATTACCAAAGTTTCACAGAGCTGAGGGATTAGCAGAGGGCATGTGAGAGATGGCAGTGCTGTGAGAACAAGATCAGAGGCTATATGGAATAAAACTAGAGCCAGAATGTTGTCTCTGGGGTTTCAGTGCAGATCTAGTCTTGGTCAAAAGYGAGTGAAAGTTGTAGCCACTCAATAGCTTGGTATGTGCTGGTRTTCCTCATGTGTGGGTGCACACATTACAGAAATCATCAGAACCRGTCTTGTTCCTCGAAGAGGCCAAGGCACTGTGGGTTACTGGAGTACAGACTTTTCTTTTAGGGAATTTGCAGAGGACATTGGCTTTTACCGTGCTGGTGCTTTCTGCAATATCCTCCTTTTCTTTAAAACATGTAAAATAAGTAATGCAGCCAGCTGATGAAAAAGCTTTCCTATGCTGAGGGCATCCTATCTTTTTTAAGATATATGGTGAGAAAATGAGAGTGAGCAGGAGGAAGGCAACACTGGCTGCAGTCACGGTATCTGACAGCTCCTGAGACAGCCTTGGAAGAGGGAACAAGACAAGAAARCTTGCCTAACAGCAGTGATCATCCACCTGCAGCAAGGGCCAGCTCTGTATGGCCCTGTTTGCCTGGCAGGAAAGAGGGTGAAGCACCTTCCACTGCACTTGGGGTGCTTGGCTGGCTTGGTTAAACCTGCCCAAGGCACAGCACAGGGGGGTAATGCAGCCCCGTGCTCACAAGGTTCAGGGGGACAAAGCTTCTGGTCCCCTCCTGCAGCTCTGAGCCATCTGCCCAAAGCTCACCCATGGGGGAGTCTGTAGAGATCCATCAGAAGGTAAAAAACATGTGCAAAACACACCTTCAATAAGAGCAGCACTAATAAACCAAAGGAACTTCACAGCATTGTAAAGAATCTATCGTATGTTCCCTGGGACTGGAGGAGTAAATTTGGCCTGAGGAAAGWAGAGTGGCTGGGCAAGGGGCAGGAGGGAAAACTGAAGAACTCTACAGCTGCAGCACTGAGGAAAATCTGAAATTAAAGAGTCAGCCTCACAGTTCTTTTAYTGTTATGGCTTATGACCTTTTCAAAGGGTACAAATAGTACATCTCGTGCCCTACAATGTAATAAACAAAACTATTCCACAGGACTTTCAGCAGTATTCTTCTKTGTGACATGAAGTCTAGAAGGCAGACACGCAGACTAGGAAACAGCAATTTAAAAATCTTTAATAGATAAAACAAACTCTTGCAAATCTAAGAAACTACAATTTATCAGAGAATGTACTGAATTAACTAATTTTTTCATTGAAATTTTATCAGCCTCAGTTTTGTAGCTCTGATCCCAACAGAAGGAGGGACAGTAGTGTACAATTACAAATCAGAGTATGATTTTGGCTGACTTTGTATTGGTGTTATGAATGAGTTTAGATTTTGAGCATTTGCCTGCTAAAATAATTACCTGCCAGTTTTTATAAAATATTACAGATCTATTTTTTAATGTTAAAACAGAGAGTAAAAATGTTTGACCCTTCGCCAAAATAGTGAATCTTTTGTGAAAGAACAGTGTGTCAACAAAACCAGAATATTTGAGGTTTGTTGATACTGTTTGGAGTTCTACACCCATCTATGAATTTCCCCAGAATGAACCACAAGGAAACTGAAATTAAATAACTTAAAATAGATCAATAATAGGCTCTGACCTGTAGCAAAGTTTCAGGATGGGATTCACATTTTAATGCCAAAATTGTCATAGATTAAAARCTTTTCATCTGTTCATAACTATACGAACAGCTTTGTGCCACATTAAAAACTGTGCTATGATATCTCCGGGTGCTGAGTACTCACAAGTCGGAATTAGAAATATTCATCGGGGCACTCAGCAAGAGTCAGATGACAGACCTGGGCAAGGAACTAGTGCTGGTCAGGCAAGTATCAAGAGATCACCAGCCAGCACCAAGGCACCAAGGAGCATTTTCATTAGCAGAGAGGAAATAAAGAAAAAACCTCTATTATCAGTGTCCCAAAAGACTACTTGCTTCCCACAGTACMCCTTCATCTCTGAGTCAAAAGAAAATAGAATAGGATAGAACAGATTAGTTCCAGTTGAAAGGGTCCTACAGTGATCATCTAGTCCAGCTGTTGTTATGAAGAGCAAGTTCCACAGCATCTGTTGGGGACTAGTACTGTACTAAATATTTTAAGGGTGGCTTCAGCTGAGAGAAATGTTTTTAGATAGTACGTKTCTCAGGTGAATTTAATGTGCGAGGCATAGAGAGAAACGTAACAGCACCATGGGCAGGAGAGTGATGGCATCAATTWATTGCTGCAAAATACCCAGTGGTATTGACGGAAGTGAATGACGAGCAGATTCATCCTCATGTGTAATGTGGGCTCCGGGGGACATTTCTGGAGTGACTGAGGACGGTTTCTATTCAGCACAAACATGCAAATGTAAGCTGGGAAGCGGCAGTACTTAAGTAAAACTTTGCAACAACTCTTTGTGAACATGAAACAAGGAGAAGCAGTCCATACAATCCATAGAAATCAATCTTATAAAGAACTTAACAAGCAGTGCCATACTTTTTTTACTACTGATCTTCTTGTCACACATATCCAAGCCAAAATATTCAGCCTTGTCTCTGAATCCAACAGAGGGTGGCTGAGCCCCGCCTTGGCTCTGCTTTTCCCCTCATGTCTTAGTGGGTTTCAGCGAGCTCCCAGACCTTCCAGCAATGCCACAAAGAGAAACTGCTTGGGATCTGCTTGTTTGTTCTTTAGGAAATTAATCTCCTTTGAGGGAGGAAGTTTTGGTTGTACACGGCTGACTSAGAGACAAATTAACTCAAAAACCATCTTGTCCACTTTTTGGCTGCATCTTTAGAAATACTTCATGCTCCAGTGGAACACTGCTCTGCAGTGGGAGGAGGAGCAGGGCAGGAGATCACCTTGGCAAAGTGAAGTGGGTGTCTCAGTCATCCCTCTTTTGAACTTCAAAGGTGGTAACGCTCAGTTTGGAGCTCACTCAGCTATGCTGTGGCTACCTGTCCCATAGTACATAGAGAACTAACCCTGTTCTTCGTTTCAGGTTTTTAAGGGCTTGGGGCAGAGAGGAGCACACACAAGTCACCATCGTAGCCTGACATTTCAGGAGAAATGGTTGAGCCTGTGGGTAACCATTACGTTATAGCCAGACCTGTGTACTCGGAGAATGCATTCAATGAAGAGCATGAGAAATTGCACAGATACCATAAAACCTTTTGGGATCACCTGAAACTCTATTTTAGGTAAGGAGTTTTTATTTTTTTTTTAAATGTAGATCTAGAAACAGTCCTGACTGCTCTTGGACAGCATGAACTCCATTCTGATAATACCCATCTCCCATTCCAACATAGCAAGTGAAAATTCAATTACTAAATTWAATGTCAATTTTTTCTAATGTATTTCGACTGCTGTCACCCTTAAAAATCTTCCTACAGTTGTATCTAAGGTAGCTTCTCTTTTTCTAGACCCCTGGCAGCACAGACTCTGGGAAGATCTTACTGCACCCTTTCAGTACTTAAACGGATCTTATAAGAAAGACAAAATCAAGATTTTTACCATGGGCTGTTGCAGCAGGACAAGGGATGATGGTTTTAAACTAAAAGAGGGTAGATTTGGATTGSATATAAGGAAGAAATTTTTTATGATGAGGGTGGTGAGGCACTGGCATAGGTTGCCAAGAGAGGTGGGGGATACCCTGTCCCTGGAAAYGTTCAAAGTCAGATTGGGCAGGGCTCTGAGAAACCTGACCTAGTGGGTGGCATTCCTGCTTACTGGGGTCAGGGGCTGGATTAGATGGCCATTAAGGGTCCTTTCCAACTCAAGCCATTCTATAGTTCTATGAGAATTTGGGTTGGAAAGGACCTGTGAAGGTTTCTGGATACACCTTGAAGCACAGATGGCAGTGCAGGTTGATCAGGGCTGTGTTTGGGYGAGATTTTGACTTCTGGCAGCCAGAACTTGCATCCTTTCCCCTTCCTCAGCTCTCTGAAACAGGCTGTGATTCAAYCAAGCTGTTCACTGATGGAATTCTGTCCCCTTGTGCCCTTACAGCTGTTCCCCACAAAGGGTCAAAAAAATTGTTTCGGGTTTGTTTCCAATTGTTTCCTGGCTGCCAGCGTACCGCTTCAGGGAGTGGGTCCTGAGTGACATCATCTCCGGCATCAACACGGGGCTCGTGGCTGTGCTGCAAGGTACTTTTGGGAAACGTGTGTCCTGACACAGCCTGCCAAGCCAGGTGCCAGGGCACTGCTGGCTGCAGCCTGCAACACACTCAGCACCTGTCTTTACAGGTCTGGCCTTTGCTTTGCTGGTGAACGTTCCCCCCGGCTATGGACTCTATGCAGCATTTTTCCCTGTCCTGGTCTATTTTATCTTTGGCACATCCAGACATATCTCAGTGGGTGAGTTCAGGTGCACCACTTACCCTCCTCGCTGATGAAGAAGAACATGCTGCTCCTTCAGATCTTTTAACAAGTGCCTTGTGCTGCTCAGGTCCCTTCCCCGTCCTGAGCCTGATGGTGGGAGGAGTCGTSACCCGGCTGGTCCCGGATGACAGCACTGGAAATGGCACTTCCACAAATATGTCGGCAATAAATGATGAGAGAGTGATGGTGGCTGCATCTGTGACCTTCCTTTCTGGGGTTGTTCAGGTTGGTGAACATCTGTGTGTTTGCCCATGTACATCTGCACGCACCTACATGAAGAGATGGGTGGTGGCCTGGCCTTCTTCTCTGTTTCTGCTGCTGTAGTCACCAAAGTAATCCTCTTCCACTTTCCATGTAACCAATCTTGGCTCACTGATTAGGAGACCTCTGTTCCCTCCAGTGACCAGGCACTCACACCTGCTGTGAAATCCTTGGTGTTGCACAGGCCACAGCCCTCGGCCCACACAGCTGCAACCTACACCTACCTAGTAAAAAACAATCTGCTGCATAGGAAGAAAGCTGTGAAAGTAATGTGAATGATGCAGATGCACCAAGGGGAATAAAAGCTCTGCTTTGCAATTGTAAAATATTTGGATTTGTCTTTTTAAAAACCTCAATTTATCCTTACTTCCTAATAAAGAATTCCTACAGTCCCTCCTTTCCTAACACACTAATATATTTGTGCCTTGTGAAACACTTGTACCATGTGATAATACAGGCACTGAAAACCCTGAAAATAAGGATATTTATTTTAGCTATAAAATAAGGAATGGTTTTCAACTGCTCTAGCAATTTCTCTTACTAGCATTATGCCCTCTGCTGCTAAATCTCAACTTTTATTGCAAGTATGGTGCACACTTAATCTCTGGATGAATGCRATTAGGTGAAAATCTTTGCTTTCATTAAATATGGCTGTCTTTCAGAGATGCTTAAAAACACAAATGGATCCCACTGACCTCTGCTCATTTTGTGTTTCAGTTGCTTCTGGGAATTTTCCAGTTTGGATTCATTGTTATTTATCTATCACAATCATTAATCAGTGGTTTTACGACTGCTGCAGCTATCCATGTTGTGGTATCTCAGCTKAAATTCATGCTTCAGCTACCTGTACCCGGATTTAATAAACCATTTAGCATCATCTATGTAAGTGCTAGGTGTTAATTATTTGCTAATGCTATTGATGTAACAGTGATGTATTTCTGACTGTGTATCACAAGGCAATAATAACAGAACTCAGCATAAAAACTGCCAAGCAGGTGGAAAAAATGAGAGAAAAACTAAAGAGATATGTTATTAGTATTTGACCAATCTTTAAATTTCTTTCCAATCACCAAGTTACACCCATTGGCTAATTAGATAATATTTACTATTTTGTGTTGGTGTATTTCAATTAAGCATTCAACTCTGCCTTAAGCATTTAATTATTCATTTTTACTGGACTGATATTATACATATTTAATTTGCATATGACTCTGTGAGGGGGGTTGGATGAGAAAGGAGAGAGAAGAAGGGCAGGGAAGAAGTGGTGGAGAGGCACCTGGCCAGCAATGCCATTGCTCACATTTCCTATCASACACATGCCTCTTGCTCCAACCCTCCCTCAGGGGAAAATCAGGMGGAGTGGGTCACAAGTTAGTGAACAAGGTCTTTTGCAGATGCTTTCATCATATGGCAGATGCACATACATTCATGGGGGCTTGCAGTCCACAGGGAATAAATCCCCACCAACATCCTCCTTAGAGCCACTCAGATACAAGTTCTTCTGGAAGGGATAGTGTGGCTGTGCCAGGGCACTTCTGTTGCTAAAGCACTACGTGTTTCTTCCTTATTCTGCAGACCTTGGAGAGCATTTTCAGCCAGATCACAGAAACAAACATTGCTGACCTGGTCACATCCCTGGTTGTCTTGCTTATCGTGTTCGTGGTAAAAGAAATGAACGATCGATACAAGGAAAAGTTACCAACTCCCATCCCGATTGAACTCCTTGTGGTGAGTCACTTCCTTTAATTTTGCAATTGTTCCATGTTATGACATGGGAAGCAGAGTTTTAACTATTTCTTCTCCTGCTATCCATTAAATGAGATGTTATCATCTCACCTATAAGGAAAATTTGACAGCATTCAGGACCTGTTGTGAGATGCTTTACCTCTACTTAGCTATTCTTAACTGAACATATCTGTGCTGTTATAAACTACAATTTCTTTTCCTTGGACAAAATTGGCTCTGACAGCAGCCAGCTGCAGGGTCACAGCTGAGGCCYCTCTGCACCACACCTGCAACAGCCACTGAAGTCCTGGACATCTGTGGCCACACACAAAATTATTTTGCCCTCCAGCAGCAGAAGGTTTGCCCACTGAGCAGCAGAGGGGTRGAGGAAGCCACACAGGGGCAGCAAGCTTCTAAAAGCCAGGAGGAAGTTGTATAGATGCAAGTAGCACTTCTTTTCCCCCGGAGTCATTCCAGTACCTTGTTAGAACATACCTGATTTGCTGGGTGGGAGAGTCTCTGTTGTTAGTAAGATATTCTGTTATAATCTGTGTGATTTATGAGTATAAACCCAAACCTGTAAGGTCATTTAGGAATGACATCTGAACAGCAAAGGAATGTGCATACTTGGGGCATAATTCTACCACTAGTGATGAGGCTGGAGGGCGTGTGAGAGAAGGAAGGTAATGATGTTTAATAGATTCTTCACACTCTTGCTTGAAGGTGCCTAATGGAGGTGTGGCTTGTTATCTTTCAGACAGTCTTAGCAGCACTGATTTCCCATTTTGTCAATTTTGAAGAAAAATTTAATGTAGCTGTCGTCGGAAAACTAGAGGAAGGGTAAGTGATTGACTTACAATTCACCAATGGAGCAAACCATTCTGTCTAGTTTGGCAATGTTAAATGAGTTCAGCTGTGTTTCTGACTAAAATTATCTGCTTTATCTTCTTTCAGTAGATATGACACACTTTCAATAATACAAAATACTCATTAGAGCACATCTCCCACTCATGAAGGAATACACTGAGACATGAAATAATAGTGTCCTTCTCTTTCTAAGACAGCTGTTGAGCAGAAGGATTTTGTTTGTCCTTTTTCTCAAAGTACTCACTCCTGAACCCTTCAGTTTCCCTCACAATACATGCCCAGTCCAGCAGGCACCACCAGCCCTGGGAATCCACCAGGACCCTACACAATTCCCCTCCCTGGTCCCATGACCGGCCACCAGCATCTCCTCAGGCACCATTATCCTCCAGAGGCCTCAATGTCTGCCCGTCCAGGACTATATCCACATAAAGATTATTTAACCACATATAAAGTATATATCTATATATAGACTTTATCCAGCTATGCCAGAATTTTGGCAAAAAGAATCAGGAAGCACATGTTAAGTTAAAACGAGGGAGGAAGACATTTACCAGGACAGCAGAGTGAGTCTTGGGTGGTCGCTGTAGCCCCAGGGGTGTTAGTAGGTAAAGTTTGCAGAGGAACACCTATTTCTGCTCAAGAGTCTCCTTTCCTCAGATTTCAGTTCACTGAAAGAAAAAAGAATGGAAAAAATGTCCAGAGAGGAATTCTCCCTGGACCCRCAAAAGACCCTTAGGCATATCCTCAATGAGTAGAGTTTTTTGTCTTTCAGGTTTCAAGCRCCGGTTGCTCCTGATGTAGGCATCCTCCAGAACACTATTGGGGACGGCATTTCCATCGCAATTGTTGGGTTTGCAGTAGCCTTCTCTGTGGCTAAAGTGTATTCCATCAAGCATGACTACCCAATAGATGGCAACCAGGTAGGCAAATAACACAGAGATTAACATTCTGCATTTATCAGTGGGAAATAAGTAATTTTAGGAGAGCTTTGCTTTGTGAATAACTGTCATGAACCAACTTTTAAGAAAAATCCGTTTTATTCTTATTTCAGGAACTAATTGCTTTTGGGCTGGGTAATATAGTTGGTGGATCATTCAAGGGATTTGCCTCCAGCACTGCTCTGTCAAGATCAGGTGTGCAGGAGAGCACAGGAGGCAAAACACAGGTGAGGAAGACAACAGGTCATGATGGCATTTAATTAAAGGCAGCTCTTTTTTTTCCTAACTAATGCCTGTGGGCACTTACTCACTGTGGAATTGTTCTCCCATGCAGATTGCTGGAATTATCTCATCTGTCATTGTCTTGGTTGTCATCTTGGCCATTGGGTTTCTCCTGGCACCATTACAGAAGGTATTCACAGGCTTCATCTAACACTTCCTCCTGCTTCCCAAAGACAGGGCTGCTCTMGGAGTCGTTGTGAGTGTTCACAGACTTCAGTGGGAGCCAAAGGGGGTTTGAAAAGTTTGATTCTTCTTCCTGCATTATGCCAGAGAGGACCATTACATCTGGTCCCTCAAAGGGAACACAAGTACCCAGACACCAAAAGCCACAGCACCAGTTTTCAGGTGCCAAGAATAAGTGGGATTTACAGCCTCAAGTCAGAGCACTGTGAATTTGGAGCCAATGTGTTCAGCCAATGGCTGGGGAGGTTCCACAGCAGTGCTATGCTGGGAACAGCTCCCTGGCCTTTAAGCTTCACTTTGGCCTTATTTGTATGATCTTTTAATTCTTAATGCTCAACATTTTCTTTGCTTAAACATGGAACACATTTTGATCTTTTTGACAGTCAGTYCTTGCATCTTTGGCTCTTGGCAACTTGAAAGGAATGCTCATGCAGTTCAAGGAAGTAGGCATCCTATGGAGGAAGGACAAGTATGACTGTGTAAGTTGAGTCTCACATKCATCAGGAGCTAAGTGCTCTGAAAAAGTAATGTATTATGCAAATTTTATTTTTTCATATATCTGTTTTACTTCACTAAACAGAAAATACAATAGTGAATAGTGACATGCCTTTTTTACTGGTATACCCCTTGCTTATGTCTTCCATTTTGGTCCACCCATTCTGAATTTATTCTCACTCTTAACTCCATTTTCTTCCATTTCATCAAAATCTATTAAAATAGTGCATTATATAAAGTCAAATATTGAAGGCAGTTACAGAAAATGCCTAAATAACAGAAAATATCTAAACATCTATTGTATTGACTAAGTATTCAGGGACATTTTCTCTCAATCACAAAATGTGTTATATGGAAAATACACAGCAAAAACAAAYAACAATTGTGATTGGAAAGGTTTACTCTAAATGGTAAAGCTCGTGGCTAGAGGGCAGGGCTGGTTACCTCTCAGAAAATTTAGGCTCACAAATGGTTCCAGGCCTCAGTTTTCCCAGCCATCAAACAGTTACTTGCCCCATGAAAATGTTTTGAGCTCTGTGGCTAATAGTTCTTCAATATTATCTAGTCATTTATAAGTCATGTACATTCATAGCMATTTGTATTTGCACATTTACAACTCTCAGCTTTACCAGAATTCTGATTTGCTTCTAATCTTGCTTTGCTGCTGGATTTTCACTGAGCATTCAGTGAACCACTTACTTATCCCATTTTAAGCCTTCATTGTGTAGAAATTGTCATTCCTAGAAACACTCCCTAGAAATTGGTGACTCTGGCTCCATTTTACAAGAGAAAAAACCTCACCAAAAGCAGATGGATATTCTGAACCAGATCTGAGATCTGTTCCTGCTCCCACCCCGAGCTCATGGCCCAGGTTCTCAACATGCCCATAATGTTGCCATCCACTGGCTCGTTACAGGTCATATGGGTGGTGACTTTCTTAGCTGCCGTCATTCTTGGCCTGGACATTGGACTAGCAGCAGCTGTGGCATTCCAGCTGCTGACGGTGGTGATCCGCTCCCAGATGTGAGTACTTGTTGAATGCAATGACATCCCAGGGCCTCTTGTTATAAGATACTCCCTCTGTACAGAGAAGGGCAACAGCCTCGTGCCTTGGTCTGTTCAGCAGCCACGTGTGGAAAAACACAGGCTGGATRTGGGACTTGCTCCAGTCTGCCACCACACCTGAGACTGTTTTACTTGATCCTTCCCATCCTCTAAGTTTTGATGTGGGGCACCAATAATTGTGTGCATGTTTGTTCACAGTCCAAGCTGCACTGTTTTGGCCAATGTTGGGAGAAGTAACATCTACAGAAACAGGAAGGATTACACTGATGTAAGAAATGTCTTGTTTCTTTTATCACCTGTTGCACTTGCATACATTCAAATATTGCTACTGACACTTTGGCTTCATTTTACAGATCTATGAGCCAGAGGGAGTGAAGATTTTCAGATGCTCCTCTCCAATCTTCTTTGCTAATATTGAATTCTTCAGAGAGAAACTCATCACTGCCGTAAGTCTCTAGAGCTATCGTTCTGAACTTATGAATTGCACACATTAAGGTGAATACAGTTTTGCAATAATTACTACATATGCGGTCAGTCCACAGTTCAAGGGTGAATTTTCATTAATTATACAGATATTGATGCCTCTGCTGTAATACTGTATATATAACATATATATACACACCTCAGAGAAAAAGAACAGCCTGACTCGTGCTGACCTTACACCATAGCAATGTTTATACCATATTTATACCATAACAATACATATTTTAAGAAAAAAAGTAGTGCAAAAACAGGTAATATAAAAGGAAGAAAAKAGTGCAAACACAGAAAATGTAAAGGGAAATTATTTTATTTGATTAGCATTTATATTACTCACAGCATTGTCACTGCTAYAATGCTGTCCATGCTGGTGTCCCAAAGCTGTACACATAGCCCAGCCTCRTTTGTAACCATTCCTGCAGACATCCTTCCAACCTAGAAAGAGCCCTTGTTTGAATTTGTGAAAAGTGGTAGACAGCATCAAGTTCAAACTATGGTTATTAGGACGGCAAAGAAAAACCACATGAGATGCTTTGTCCTTCCCCCAATGCCACTGAGGTGATCTTTTTTAAATTATTCATAGTGCTGTTTTTGCAGGTTGGCTTCAACCCACTGAGAGTCCTGAGAAAACGCAATAAAGCCCTGAGGAAGATYAGGAAGATGCTGAAGAAAGGAGAGCTGCAAGTGACACCGGTATGTAAGGCAACCCCCTAGGAGTTGGGGCGAGTCAAGCAACGAAGCTCCCTGGCTTTACATGGCAGAGAAGGGCCTCAKAGCCTCTCTTCATAATTAGATACACTATTCCCCAAGTTGCCACTTCATGACATACATTTAAAAAATAAGACTTTAAATGGCTCTCGCAGTTAGAGACCAACAGATTTGCCATGGGCAGAGCTTGTATGTGTCCAGTGGAGCTTTGTTTGACATCAAATGGCAGGATCAGATCCCACAGATCTGATATAATATAATATAATATATCTGATATAATATAATTCTGCATTAACAGTAAGAGAAAGCTGGTTTTCTCCAGGCTCAAATCCTACATGCCTTTTGTTGACCTGTTCCAAAATTACTGAATTAAATTATTAGTAAATACTGTATCTGACAACTGACTTCAGGGAACAATAAAAAGCTATCATTAAGTGATTATGATGATGATTAAATAATTTCCAGACTTCTCTAGACAAGGGAGAGACAGAATTTTCCAGATGGGTCCTGTTCTGTCTCATGGGAAGATCAGTTTTKCATTGCCACTACTCTTGCCCTTGTGGAAGAAGTACCATTACCAGGCTGGATCTGAAAGAAGAGTCCTAATTATGACACTTTTCTCTGTCAACACAGAAAGGCTTGATTTGCATGGCCAACCAAATGTACGAGTCAGAGGAAGAATTAGACAACAACAAGATAGAGGAGCTGGACCAGCCCACCATCATGACGGACTTGCCCATTCGGATCAACTGGGGYACTGACCTCCCGCCAGGCATCACTGTGCCCCAGGTCAACATCCACAGCATCATTCTGGATTTCTCATCAGTGTCCTTCCTCGATTTTTCTGCCATGACAGTCCTCCGAAAGGTAATCACAATTCACAAGACAAACAGCAATCACATGAAAAAAAACCAGATGTAGTTAGACTTGGGGGATACTGTGAAGAAAGAGATGGTGCCCAAAGGGACCTGGACAGGCTTGAGGAGTGGGCCCATCTGAACCTCCTGGAGTTCAACAAGGCCAAGTGCAAAGTGCTGCACGTGGATCAGGGCAATCSCCAGTATCAATACAGGCTGGGGAATAAATGGATTGAGAGCAGTCCTGCAGAGGAGGAGACAGGGRAAAATTGAACATGACCCAGCAATGTGCACTCACAGGCCAGAAAGCCAATCATATCCTGGGCTGCATAAAAAGAAGTGTGAGCAGMAAGTCAAGAGAGGTGATTCTTCCCCACTCTCAAGACAGATTCAACTCCACTCTCATGAAATCTCACCTGAAGTACTGTGTACAGAGTCCCCAGCAGGGGAAAGACACAGACATCTTAGAGCAGGTCCAGACAAGAGCCATGGAAATGATCAGAGGGCTGGAGCATCTCACCTATGAGGAAAGGCTGAGACAGTTGGAGTTGTTCAGCCTAGAGAAGAAAAGGCTATGAGGAGATTTCTGTATGGCCTTTCCATACTCAAAATGAGCTTATAAAAACGCATGGAGCGGGATTCTTGCATGGCATATATGACAGGACAAGGGGCACTGGCTTTAAACTGAAAGAGGGCAGGTCTAGATTGGAATAAATTTTTTGCTGTGAGGGTGCTGAAATACTGGAACAGGCTGCCCAGAGAAGCTGTGGATGCTCCATCCCTGAAACTGTTCAATGGTGAGTTGAATGATGTTCTGAGCAACCTGCTCCAGTGTAAAGTGTCCCTGTCCATGGCAGGGCTTTGGAACAAGATGATCTCTCAGGTCCTTTCCAAGTAAGACCATTCTATGATTTTATTCTRTGTTTCTAGTCTGCTTCTTAAAGGCACTCTTATGTGGACTGGAAGGCCAGTGGCAAACTTTGAGTTTATGTGAAGTTGAATGTACATTTTCCATAGAAAATGTTTAGGAAATGATTTAAATAATCAATATAAATTGGCTTGGAAGTAAAATGTTTGCCATGGTACCTTTTCTTCACCTGGTAAGACTTTGGGAAGCTTTACAGAAATGTAGATATGAAATATGGTTTTAAACACCCAGCTGAAGTTGAAATATTGGAGTTCCATTTCTGCTCCTGCCCTTGCTTCCCCGATGACCTTGAACAAAGCAAAAGGCACAACATTTTCAAACAGTAGCAGCTACAGTTAACTATCTAGAAACACAGAGGGTGTGTAAATCCATTTCCATAGGAACTAAAGACCCACCATGACAGTTCTGTAGTTCTGCTCCAGCTCCCGATATAAAAATCTCCTCAAAAGATTTTGAAGTATTTTTTTTAAAGTTTCATCATGTAGATACAATAATGCCATACAACTTATGAAAGATCACCTACTTCTCTGTGAGCTAAACACTTTCAATACTGCCTCTTTTCAAAAGGCTTGGCCATCCCTGTCTGCAGCCATGTGAAGGGACTACCCTGTCTCTAGGTGCAACAGAGTATGAGTCTAGAGCCACTTACCATCATAAATCTTGAATATCTTAGAGTGCTTGGTATGTTTGYTGTGGCTGAGCACAATAATGGTTATCAGCATACCCAGCAGTATCTAAATGGTGCCTCCTTCTGGTTCAACAGACTTTGAAAGAATTTGTCCGGCTCGACATTGACATTTACATTGCTGGAGCACACGGTGAGTACTTCCCTTTGCATTGCCATCACCACAGATGCCTTGTCTCACTGCCTCTCCTGTTGACCACTGAGTATGGCTCTGGAGGATTACTCAGTTTTACCTTCCAATCTTGCACAGCAAACAGATCCAGTTGAGTGCAGGTGCTGYCCCTCTCATGCTGTCCCCAAAATGCAGGGACCATGTGTGGTAGCTCCTTTTACCTATGGCCACTGCTGCRCTGTACAGCTCTGGGCTGCAGGACCTGCAATTTGCACCCTGGGCTAGACATTAAATAAGGGGCTCAAATTTCCTCCAGAGCAGGAAACTACTAATAGGCATTTATGTTCCATCCTCTTGACATCTGTAAAGAGGAAGTCATCTGCTCTAATAAATAAAACAGTGCATTATACCAGTAGCTCCTGTGTTCACTCAGTGGACACGCTCAGGACACATGATTTCTTTCTTTTTGAGGTCTGCAGGTCACTTCATGCTTTTGTTTTGTTCCCTCACAGAGGGCCTCCTGGACAAACTGGAGAGAAGTGCATTTTTTGATGAGGAGATCAAGCCATCCATGTTCTTCCTCACCATTCATGATGCGGTTTTACATATTTTGCTGAAGAAGGACATAGCCAGCTCYCCCAAATTAAAGCTTGCTGAGGTAACACTAATCTTCATCTTTTCWTTACTTTAGTGCCTTTCCAGTACTGCCAGGCCCCCAGCAGCTRTAACTGTGTGTGCTATTTTCACTGTCACTATTTTCAAAAAGGCATTTAGTAAAACTCAGCTGGCTGCAATCAAAGGTAAGAGCAAGACTGGCCACTGAGTCAGGCGTGTGGAAAACCACTAGTGAAAGGAATGAATAATTTCCACTGGTGGATGGTCTGGCTGTGGACTTCACTTGAAGTCACATCCTTGGGAAGCACACAGCGTGGGTGAAATCCCTGCCTGTCCACCAGCAGTCCTCTGTGGTCACCCATACGGCACACACTGCTCCATTTGCTGCAGAGGCTTTTGAAAGGCAGATTTTATGCTTCTTGCGTGTAGCCTTTCCAGCCCTGCCTACCTTCAAAAGGAGTGCTAAAGCAGTGTGGATAAACTGCCAGATTTGGTGATGGCCTTTCTGGGAGTTTTCTTTTTCCAAGAGCAAGAGAGGATTCTGCATACATTAAATCTGGTACATTTGGATGTACCAGACCCAGAATGCTGCACACCTGGAAATGGCCTAATCCCACTTAGTCAAACTGGTCCAGATCTTCTGCACTGATCCAGAGATGGGTCAGTGGTGGGTGTCATAAAGGGCTGACAAGTGAGAGCTTCCTTCCTTCCATGTCAACTTCCCAGAGATGTTTCACAGATTTTAAAAGCAAAAGCTTCTTAAAATGAAAAATGAAAAAAAGAGAAGCAATCCATTTCCTAACCCATAATTTTTTGTGCATGTTGCAGGAGAAGGGTAGAAACGGTGACTGTGTCATCATCTCCAGGAACGGACTGCGCAGCCGGGACTGCACGGTAAGGCTCTGTSTGTGGCCCTCCAGCCATAGAAAATGCAGCTAAAAAAGCTGCTCGTGAGAACAGCCAGGTCAGATAACAAAAGCATCTTCATTCCTGAGCTCTTGTGTTAGCCCAAGCACAAAGTGTTCAGACAGCTTATTGATGGGATTTGACTTAAGGTAAAACCTTACGGGAGCAAGAGGGATAAGGCTCGGCTCACAAGCCTGGCCGTGTGCACTGAGTGGAGGGAAGGCAGGCAAAGACTGCTTCACCTGGCCTCCTCAGCTGTCCACCACAGMTCCTCCATGACAAAGTCACTGGTAGAATGCCCCTGGGGCAGAGAAATCAGTATTAGTCCAGTTTATCTAAATGTCTTGGGCATAAGGGGAGTCTGGAGACAAGGATAAAAAAGGGACATATGCAGCCTTTCAGAGATTTACATAGGAATTAAAATCAGAGATTTAGAGAGACAGATGGTATCCAGCACTGGGCAACCCTGTAAGGAGAAAATGCCAAACCCCAATCTTCCCATAAAAATATTTTAGAGGATCAAATACTTACACATCGTTCACCAGATGACCTACCCTGGCTATTCCTTACAGAATATGAAATTTATTCTCTTTATTCCCTACAGATTCAAACAGAAACAAAGTTTTAGACTTCCTAAGTATAATGTCCTCCAGCAACATAATGTCACAGAAGATGAATGTGGATGCTGTGATGAGCATGAAGACAAAAGGATACTTTTAAATACCTTAAGGGGGATTTACTACATAGGGTTATGTTCCAGGTTTTGGAATGGGCTTGTTAGTCCTTTTGTGTCTCTGTATATACAAATGTATTTATGTATATATATGGAGGCTAAAATCACACAGATTTTCTTATTTTGTACCAGTTTGTAGACAACCTGTACAGTTACTTGAGAATCTATAAATATTTGAAATCTTGTATTGTATGACACAGAGTAATACTTAGGACTGATAYTTTATCTTCAGCATGTATATAACTTGTATAAAGTTTTCTTGATGGTTTGTAAGATATTTAGTAGACTGAGTTATTAACTTGCTCTCAGCTTGCTGCCACAAGCATGAGMATGGTGTACATAGTGATTAATGTATCTAATTATGAAGATTGTTCAAGAAAGACACAGGATTTTCAGATCAAAACATGATTCATTGATTTGGACTGAGCTTGTGTGAAGTGCACAAGAGGGCATACATGTACAGTGAACCATTAGTTAATGTTTTCAGTGACTGTAATTGTCCCTGCACCACCAGGGTAGCTCATGGGCAATGAGACCCAGCCTTTGGACAGATGTGCTGGCCCCAGAACTCGGCTGGGGRAGCTGTGGGTGTGGAGCTGTCAGGTGGGCGGGCTGAATYGCCCAGACTGGGGGKAGACCTCACTGAACTTACAACTTCCTGAGGGAAGAAGAGGGGCAGACACTCATCTCTTCCTTGCGGTGCCCAGTCACAGGACTCAAGGGAATGGCCTGAAATKCTGCCAGAAGTTTAGGTTGGATACTAGAAAAAGATTTTTTTTCCCCCAGCGGGTGTTTGGGCACTGGAACAGCTCCCCAGGGAAGTGGTCACAGCGCCAGCCTGACAAAGCTCTGGAAGTRTTTGGACAATGCTCTTGGGCACATGGGCTGACTCTTGGGGATGGTGCTGTGCAGGCCAGGAGTYGGATTTCATGATCCTTGTGGGTCTCTTCCAACTTTTCCAATTCAGATTCTGTGATGTCAACRCTACTGTGCAATGCACAGGGGAGATTTCACTCTAAACATTCTGAACTTCAGGACTGAGCTCTCTAGTTCAAGAAAGATGAAGTCAAACAGCAGTTAATGAAGAAAATTGCTATGAGGATCTTTGTAAAATGAAGAGCCCTTATCTAAGGACTGGCAAACAGAGAAATAGATACAGGGATTTAGCCTATGAGAGAGGAAAAGTTATGCAAGATAAAAAAAAAAATGTTCTGTAAGGGGAAAAAAATGAACTTGAGCAAGATATTAGAAGAGGATTCCCCATTTTTACAACGGTAAGATCCTTTCCAGCTAGAACAARAGGAGAAAAAAAGTAAACTACTTTTAAAATGAAGTTTAAACATGTTTATGAAAATCATGACACTACATCATATTAGTGTAATCTGAGCTGTCTGACTCAGTTCTTTTCAGTCCTGTACTCACATGCACCTATACCAACTCAGCCAATAATAAAATAAAAGCAATATATGAAGTGCAGCACCTGGTGGAACACCTTCAAAAACTATATAGGAATTGCTGACAGGCTTCAGGTTAAGAAAAAATACTCTTTTCTAAATTGCACTTCTCAGAACAATTCATTCTAATACTAATGACTTTTCTGACGCAGCACAGTGCCACAGAGGATAAATCCCCCTTCCAAAACTATTCACCATTTCTTAAATGGACACGGTACATAGACAGCCTTGGCCAGAGAGCTTTGCACTCCCATGTCACATGTCYCTACTGCTTATTTGCCATGCTCTTAAATCACCCTACTCCTTATTTTTCAGTGTTGACACCAGCAATTATATTTCTGATGCTTTATGAGATTTCCCCTCCAGGTGCTGGTTATTTCTGCAACTCTGTTATTTCAATACTAACATTTTTCTGGGCAGTTTACCCCAATGCAGATCATAGAACAGACCTGATGTTGCAGGATACYGTGGTGATGCAGATTTACTGCTTTATTTCTGAGACAGGGACYGTCAGAAACCAGGCTATTTAGGTTTCTAAACATCCTGCATTGGGTGCTGTTGCTACTCAGTTAGAGCACTACCATATACTGCTTTTTCAGTATTTTACTCAAGAATTAACCAAAAAAGCACATTCCATACCTGCRTTCTTTTTGGAGAGCTGACAGGGATTGTGTTAATTCATCATCACATATCCTGAGCCTCTCTTTCCTTTAGCACAGTGCAGATGCATTGTAACTAAATAGCAGGCATTTTACAGCCAGCAAGTGGAATGGAAAACAGGGAAGCCAGAGAGCCAGCGATGCTCAAGCCCACTCYCAAGCCTGGTTATCACTTTGTGGCRCAGAAGAGATTGCCTGTGTGAAATATGAAAACAAAAAATTAAGTGTTTATTCAAGACCTTAGGTTTAATGGAGAGAGGATATTATAACATGTAAACTTGCATTTTTTTCAATTTCAAACGAAGTTCCTGTTAAGGAAGAAGTATCCTTAAGCACTTTACTGAAATGTTACTCACAGTTCTCTATTCCTCATCCCTGTGCTGAATGTGGAGAAYTTGTTTTCCCACTTTTCATGCACCTGCTCCCTTCTGCTTCCTAGGAAGATGCCTGAAAGTTTACCTGAGCCAGAAATGGCAAAGAACAAATTGAGGAACAAACATCAGCATTTAYGTGATTTTATTTAGTGGAAGAAGTAATTCACCATAAATAGGTCTTGGAGCTGTGTTCAAGCATTGGTTTTCACAAATAAAACTAAAAAAAAGTCGTATTGAATGACACATATTTACATCTACTTATTCATTTGGGATTTTTTAAAAGCAGTTACACTGAAGTTCTTTTTTGAAACTAGATAAAAATGGAAACATTCTTGCCCATGTGCAGACAATAACACTCTTCCCATTACCAGAAGTGTACTACAATGAGTCCTACTGGCACTTGAGAATCACTTGAATTGTATTATCAAAATTACTCACTGAAGTTTCATAATGACAGCTAATTTACCAGCTTCCTGCTGCTATTCCACCCACAGGTTTCTGGACATATGCTGCCTTTTTGAATCTTTTAATCTCTTGCACTCATGAAGAGTCTACACTGAAAATAAATTTAAAAAAAAAGAACACCAGCAAATTAATGCCGCATACTTAAGAGAATAAGGAAATCCCATTCAAAGTAGGAAAACCTTCTAAAGTTGGTATTTTGTGACTAAGTCAAGGCTAAAAGGAGATTTAAACTTCATTATTTTCACTCACGTTGCCCAAACAAACTGGTGTGAGTGTAAAATATCTGACTACAGTGCAAAAGCTCAGCATTTTCAAGGCACAATAACTATATAAAGATAATTTATAAATTGCTAAGAATTGTTTTTAACACCAAAATAAATACAAAGGGAAATACAACTTGTATAACACTGATATTTACTTTAGAAAYGTAAACAGGGTGAAAATTAATTCAAACCTTGCACATTTCTCTGCTGCACTGAACTCTGTCATATATACGAAAACTTGTACCCCATACATTGAATATTCCGTTGCAGCTCCAATCCACTGTGCTCCTCCAGTTTCCCAGGCTTGACAGGACCTTCTGCTGTGAACCTGTGCCTGCTTTTGTCAACAGCCCAGCAATGCACACAGAGAGAAACAACTCAAAATCAGACACGAATTTACACAGCAAAAAACAGTTTGAGAAAGGTGTGTTCAGACTTGATCTACAGGGAAAGCATATCCACAAAGGTGTTTTTGAGAGCACCTGACTTCCATCTAAAGGGAAGATAGCTTTTCTCTCTTGCTGTAAGTGCAAATTTTACAGTGGAGTTAGTTAATTGGGGAGTTACTTCCACTTCAGTTTTTAACAGATTTTGACAGTCTTTGACAGCAGGAAGTGAAAAGACATGGAAAATCCATCCCGTAAGGTATTAYAATTTTCTTGGACCAGATTTAAAAAAATAATCTGCATTTTAAGTTATTCTTTTTTAAAAGGCATGAAAAATATCATTTATCACACAGAGGTAACCTGTATTTATGTTAACAGTATTAAAAAATGCCCACCACAAACAGAAAATATAGTTCATAGGACACATTTGGTCCCCTGGTTGTAAAGTACGTAGGACTGCAGGCAACCCTTCAAGCCAAGTTAGAGATGGAATCATGGAAAAGTGTAAGGAGATAAGATTCTAAAGCACAGAGGTTTTCAGACCACCTGACGGTGTTYTTTCATCCATTCCATGGTGAACACAAACCGTCATCATACTCTTTTTCATTCCTTATGTGACACTGTTAGAGGAACCTACAATAGTTGACAAATTTAAATGTCAGAGTTCTCTTCAAAACCTGAGATCTGCTTGGCAATGCCTCGGGAAGATCACTGCCACAGACATGGATATTTATTGAAAATAAACTTTATCAATTCAARTGTTTGTCTTTACAGTCAAGACTTCAGAAGAAATCCAAAGAAATCACAAGTACATCTTACCATTTCTAACTATCAATTACACAATTAAATACAATACATTAATTTTGTAACCTCTCAATAAAAGACCATGTATTTTAAAAAAAAGACAACCCAATCAACAAACTAAGGGAAAAAAATACCCTAAACCACACTCCAAAYCCATTAACAAATTTAAAAGACAGTTAACACAGGGTTTCAACCAATGGAAGCATTTTTAAACTTTGTAAATATGAAAATATCAACAGTGCCCTTCGTCATGTAGGTGCCCTTAATCACATATATTATATCCCCGATTTAATAATTAAAAAAATACATTTAGGTCTTCCTCTTACAAGACGACACAGAAATTGGAGCCAAGTCCTGCCTAGGATTAATTTTGAAGTTCTCTATCACAGACTTTGGGTCCACAGTCRCTGAACAACTCAAGGGATTCACTGATTTTCTGGGTAATACATCATTGTCCATATGACATACGGTCACCTTTCTCTCAAATATAGAGAAAAAAGATTCTCACACATTGCCTACAGTGACAATGATAGAGATACATTCACCTTTTGTGYTTCTTGATCGAGCAAAAACTCTTACTTTCCCTTAATCAATTCACCTGCCTCAGCATTTTCAGAAAAACTTTATCAGTAAATTCAAGAATAGCTTTGGACACAGAAATATTTTGAACTCTTCATCTGGGTCAAGGGACGGGAGAATAGATAACGAAAGTACACAACCTGACTTACTTCAACAACCCAGCGTGACAGAAGGAGTTGCCTTATTTCCTCATTATGTGACTGTAGCAGCTCATTCCAGAATGTCCAATTCTCCTGAAGAGAGCACTGGTGAGGTGAGGTGGATGCCCGGGCCTCCTGCAGGAAGCTGTGTGTGTCCGAGTACAGTGAGCTGTACCTGGAGCCCTCAGAGTCCCTGTGACACAGGTGTGTCGGGCCTGAGCTTGGCTTGGTRGAGTCAAAGAACATGAATGAGACATGCAGATTTCCTCCCAGATGAAGCCGTGCGCTGGAACACAAATGTGTCTCCTCCCAGTCTACTTCACAGTGACAGAAGGGGTCCTTARAAGTTCCTCATGTTTGTTAGTTACTGAAAGAAAAGAACACTGGCAGAGCCATTTTTGCCTTCATGTATAGAAACAGTAAATTTTCAAGCACACATTTCATAGCACACTATCACAATCAGCTTCATTTTCTTCACCACTGTATTTTATTTTAAATTACTTAGTTTTCAGAGCAACCAAACTAAATAACTCTCTCTTAGAAAGAAGTATGTTACAGCTAAGCAGATTTTGAAGCATTTGACACTCACTGGTCATTTGTATCACATGTCTAAAGAAGTATTTATTTGAAAGGCAGACTAAAAATTTGGCTATGGTCACAAGGAAATCAATGGCAGCCAAGAATAGAGAAAATCTAAAGAACCAATTTAAAAATACAAAGTTTAGACATAAAAATACAAAATTTGGAATGTCGCACTGCCACAGCTTTTCATAAATTTAACATTAATGATTCAGGAAAAGAACGTTTACAAAAATAAAAAGTAACGCTGGGGCTTTAAGATGGCTCAGATTATTTGAGAACAGTAAGAAACTACAAACTTTAGAAAAAACCCAAAGAACTCCATTTAAAAGCACCAATGCCAGAAATGTGGCATTTGGRAAAAACAATGGTTCAGTGCAAATACTGATCAGAAATGCAAAGATAAGTGCTCCAATCAACAGACAGTACTGTCTTGTGTCTGCTTCTGCTACCAGCTGCACTAAAAAAGAACTTTYTCATTTTACATTTATCTTTGAAAGTATTCTTATAAAACATAAATTTTAGACCAAAACAGACCCAAAAGCTGCTTATATTGCTACTTTTTGAGAAAAGCAGAACAACTAACTACTGTCTGTTCAGTTAAACCTGTATCACAAATCAAAACACATAAATAATGTGTACCTTTTTATTTCTTTTAACTACACACCACTTCTTTCATATTATCCAAACRGGAAGTTTTCCTACTGTACACATTATATAAAGTGAGAGGCAAACATAACTTCCCTACCWAAAAGAAGCTGCTTTTCACAGACATGCCAAGCCAGTTCACAGCCACTTCCAAACAAACACAGTCATAGGTAAACACAGTAGTTTGAATTCAACTCCAGTGAGTAGCTTACATGTAAACAGAACCTTCTAAATAAAAACTAGCTTTAAAACAAACTTTAAAAAAAAAAACAAAAACATAAAACCCACAAGGTTTCATGTCATGCCCAAAGCTGTATCTTTGATAGATTCATCTTGTTGCATGAATTAAAAAACAGAAAAAATGGAATGTAGTAAGTGCAGAATTCTGCACGTCTGATTTCTAGTGGCAAGAATTCATTACAGCCTGAAATCACTATGAGTAATGGTAAATGGCAGTAAGAGAAATATTAAGGTTCCTTTTATATTTCACTACAGTGCTATTTGGAAACTATTAGTGTTGAAATGGTGTCCCAAAACTAAGTGTGTGTTAACTTCATATAAAAACTCACCACATTTACAACCATATTCAATTTAATTATTGTACACAGGTTAACAAAAACACTGTATTTAACAAAAACAATATTCAGAATGGTACAACACATGTCCATTTTCTCCAGGAAATAATATTACAAGTGATCATCTTAGGACTATTTAGCCACACTAGCAACAGAAGTTCTGTTAAAATGCAACTGTGGTCTACTAAGCCACTTATTTTAGCACTACAGAGTATTTGAAGTTAAGAGTCCTACGGCCAAGGCTTAAAAATCATTTAAGATTCAAACCTCAAAATGTCTTAACAGTCAAAATGACAGTATTTTTAAAAAACCACAACAAAATAATCCCAAAACAATTAATTAAAAGGCTGTTGTATTTAGTTTTATCTTCTTCATGGCATTCTCTATTCATAGAGTTGCTTCTATCATTGGTAATAGGGTCTGTATCTGGCTTGATCAGGGTGATGTGGTCCAGGAAGGGGGGCCTGAGCAGGAGGCCCCTGCATCCTTGGAGGYGGAGGCGGTCCCCTTGGAGCTGGCCATATCCCTGGACTCATTCCCCCAGGCTGTGTGAAAGGGGGACTAAGAGTTCCTTGATCTTCACTGAACTGTGGCAAAGAGTTGGGATTATAGTGATGTGGAGGGGGCGCATTTACATTTACAGGTGGGCCTCCGTGCTGAGGAGGGGGAGGTCCTGGAGGAGGATGGTTCATGTAGGGTGGCATCTGGGCAATGATGTGTCCGGGTGGYGGGGTTATGGGCGGAGGGGCAGAGGTCATGGGAGGCGGAGGAGCCTGGCTGTACACCATGTGAGGGGTGCCYGCCGCCTGCGGAGGGTGCTGCAGCGGGTGGCTGATGGGCGGAGGCGGCGGCGGGGGCGGTGCATAGTGCTGCTGGGGAGGCATAATATGATGAGGGTGTGATACCACTGGCTGCCCCTGGTATTCAGGATGATGGTGAGCAGGTGCAGGCGCTGGTGGAGGTGGTTCTCGAGCGCCTGAATTCGAGTCATCCTGAATGGGGACAGTTATCAAGTTGCTGTGTTTTCTCGTTGAGATGCGGAAGGTGTCCTGACTGACCGGGCGGGGTGGCGGTGGAGCCATGGACATCTCTGCAGGAGGAGCTCGGATGTCCTCGTGGGGCTGGTTATAGTGCTCATGGGGCACATGCTGCAAAGGAGGCGGTGGCATCATGATGTGCTGCTTTGGCGGAATGTGGCTCATGTGATGTTTCTCAGGGGGCATTATGAAACGCTCGGGAATTTCGGCTGGCGGCGGGGCAATAGGAGGATGTACAGGTTCAATGGGAGGACGAGTAACAGGCTTCCCAGCTCTCATGTGACGGTGGTTGATGTGAGCTTGTAAGTCCCTCTGTGACAGGTAAGTTCTCTTGCATCCTTGAACAATGCTACACATGAAGAGAGACCCTCGTACACACTGCTCAATTCGCTGCACAGGTTCATTACAGCTAAATCAAAACAGAATATTGATTTAATGTTATCACAGAGAGCTCAGCACGATCTTTTTCTTGGTAACATAATTAGCCAAATTAGAACTGACAATTTTGCCCYATGGTAGCAATGAAAGAAATTTTTCACCGATTTTGAAGTCTACCTAGTTTTTAAATCTCCAAATGTAACTATGACAGAACATAAAAATCTCATGAGGTAAAATTTTCTAAGCAGCACCTCTCTGTCACACATTATTTCTTCTCTGCATTAAGACTTAAAATGGGTCACTCTCACTAAGTTAAATTGCTGTTTACTCCTTTTCGTATTACAGCAATAACAGGTTATCTACCCAAAAACAACAAAGTAAACACTGATCCCTTACAGTACAAAGATATGGAAAAAGAATTAGAAAGTACAGTGTACTCTGCTTCCTCTGCTAAATGTACATAAGTAAGAGCCATGYTAATACAGTATCTGAAATAAAATATTTAAGTTACTTCGTCACATTTCCCTTAATAACAAATCTTGAGACAACTTACCCTGGACACATCTTGTCTCCCTTTTTCTCATGTAGTATAGCACAGTCATAGCAGAAAACATGCTTACAAGGTATCTAGAAATAAAAAATTGCTGTTAAGATATCATGTATAAATATCTATGTCATTCTGCAGAATACAGTTCCTCCCTTCAGTGCACARTTTATAATAATTAAAGTAACTAAGTTACCAATGAGGTGAACAAGCATAGCAATGGTTAACAAYTTACAGCATCTTTGCACAGAAGCTTTCTAGAACAGTTAATGTTGAGTGTGGGTTTTTTTTTGGGGGGGTAATGCTGTTTGGAGGTTTTTAAGTGTTGGTAAAAAACAYTGGCAGAAGTTTGAGTCTTGCATTAATACCAACACTGAACATTCACAGAAGCTGCATATACAATCTGATTACACTTGTCTTGCTGGCAAGGAAGGAAAGTTTTAAAAGCATTAACTGTCATTAAGTCAGATGATGAAGCCTGTTACATCACACTTAGAAATCTAMATTAATCTCAGGGATTTTTGAAGGGACATAAAATTCAACAGTGTTTTCTAACTTCACTGCAAATCCTYGATTGAGTTAAAAAGCTTATTTTCAAACCCCAGTGGTATAAGGTCAAAACTCCAGAACTTGAATGTTTTTCTCTTCATGATGTTGTTCAGGACTCACTTTATTAAATCAGGGGCTAAAGCAAAATCAGTCAGACAGATGGAACAAAAACACTTGGGCAGTGAAAACCCCAAGATCCATCATGGTACTATTCTGTTTATTCAAATGCCTGTTGAAATCARTAATCTGTAGAAGCCTCATACTGACACAGTAAAACCTAATTTTACCTAAAGGAAAAACATGGCTGCATCCTCAACTGCTAATTCCACTCACCATGCGTCCATACATTTTGATAGGCAATCCACACTTATCACAGAAATGGACCGGTGTATCATCCTTTTCCCCCAGCAAGTTTATCTGGTAGAACAGAGATGGAGGTGAGAAAACAAACCCCAACATCACTAAAGTTTCTAATTTCAATTACCATCAACTTACATATTATTTCTGAATTAGTTGAAAAGGAAGCAAGAACACCACAAACAGGAAAAGTAGAGGATGTATTTGTAGCCACACAAAAATAACTGAGAAACTTTTAATTAACAAAGTATTGGTAGACACTGCCTACAGCCTGGTATGATACACCGGCAAAGATTAATGACTTTACCTTATAGTCCCAAAAGATGGGTCCAGGAAATCTCCTCTGATTGCCAAACATTTCACCTCCTTTACATTCGTATCGCTCCTCTTTGTTATAATCAAATTCTTCTGTGGAAAAGAGAAAGAGAAGAAAGACACGAGCCAACCACAACACTTTCACAATTGACACYAGCTGCTGTTAAGATCATGGGTCATTTTTACTGAAATCATCAAATAATGCCATAGCACTTCCAATCTGCTGAGCTGATTCTACAGTAAGGTAGAAGCAAAATGGTAAAACACCCTATTTTGGAAATGGGCACTAMTGAAGCCCTACAGTGCATGAGTACTCGGAAAATTGAATCTTATTTTGCATTTGGACAGAACCCTAGACTCTTGAGTTTCTTAAGACTGAATAAAGTCTCAAAAAATTCTGTAGARTTATACACTTAACCACTACAGGGAATTTATATTAATTTACCTTCATCACCAGCTTGTGTCTTCGAAGGCATCCTGTTCATATTTCTTGGAGTCCGAGGTGCAGGTTTGGTTTTATTGGTCTGTTTTGAAATAAGCTTTATAGGGATTCTTCTACGGACATCAAGACCACCCAATGATCCTGAACTATTTGTTCCTTGCAAATCATTGTCTATGAAAGAAAATTTTAAAAATTATCTATTTTTTCATTTATCTARTAGTCCTTAAAGAGGTCTAAATAGTAACAGGAAAGTTTTAAGAAAAATAATTTTTAAAGCTTCCTTAAAGACTCATATATCATATCAAAATTTCATCACTAGAAAATAGGTATCTTCACATACAATTTCTTCCACAAAACTGTAYTGGGAACAGCCATGATTTTAGGAAACCTAGTTTAAAAATAAAATTATTCAAATAAGTTCTCTAGTCACTTATTTCTCCACTACAGAAACATTAATTGTATAGCTCTTCTCACAGTGTGAAGAGCATTGAAGAGTTAATTCTTTGTACAATTGCATAGAATTGACTTATGTGAAAAGACGATTTTTTACAATTTATGTATATTGTTTATTCAAGTAGGAAAAAAAACTAGTTAATATATAAACTCAACATCTTGACTTACTACTTAAAATTTTAAGACAAAGCATCACAAAAATATTGGTACTTAGGAAGATATAACTGTATCCTTCTTAAACTGAAAATTATTGTTCCCAGCTACAGACAGAATTCTCCTTAACCAGATTTAAATCTAAGTACCACTTTGAAAGAAGCAAGAAATAGCCTGACACACACATCAGCAGGTACAGGCTCCAAGAGAGAACCCAGAGCAGGTAYTGCAACAAGCATCACCAATAAGGAGGTGTCAGTCCCTCAGCCTACAGCAAGTTTATCTGAAACTATCACACAGCATCTCATTTGTACAAAAATYAAGTTATGTCCTTCACAAATCTTCCCAGTTCACTTGGATCTTAACGGAAAATGCCATTCTGACAGGTGTTYGTTTCAAAGCAGGCAGGTGCATCCTGGAAGGGGTTAGACCCGAGCTGTTACAGCCCTGCCATTCTGCAGGGAATGGAATGGAATGACTGCTGAGGCCCCAAAGGATTGGGGCACAGGAGCACCTGGACACTGAAATTAGGGCCCATTACTGTAATTCTGCACAACATGTCACCACCTCAAAGCCTATAACCACCACACACAGCACAACAAGGAGAAGCAAAAACAAAGAAAAAASGGAATGCTCTCAGTTATTCAGCAGCTACCACCAAAGCTACGAAATGCCTCAGTTTCAAATGGGACTGTGCCCTGACAGTCCTGTACCTCCAAACCGAAAGCCCTCAATTTCCTCAGGATAGATCAAACTCCTCTTAGCACTGTGGCTCACAGTTCCACTCTAAAAGACAATATGCAAAAAGGCAAAAGCAATAAAGYTTGTTTTTACTTCTGGTCATTTGTTATTCCTTTTGACTGTCCAGATGAACCTGCAAACACTCAACTATGTCACCACACTTCCCCAGAAAGTGCYGGACCAAGACATCAGAGGTAAAGCTGTCTATTTTCCATTTGTTAGCAAATTCTGTTTTCTACCAGAACACACAAAACCCCAGCACCCTAAACCAGAAAGTCTCTGGAGCAACTCAGTCCATTTACAAATAGGGATAACAAAAACAAATTTTAAAAATCAAAAACTTGTTTCATTTAGTCCACTGAAACGCCAACAGGTTCTGTCACTTTTCTCTTTATACCCYTGCAAGCCAGGAATATCTACATGAGTTAGCAGATCAACAAACCCAAACTAGCAAGTTTACTGGTCACTCATGTTTCATAGAAGGGTAATAAATTCCAGTCTGCATGAGGATAACTTGCATGAGGATTAAGTTCACAAGAAACTATAGCAAACATACCAAACTTGTTAAGACTACTTAGAGAAGCTCTAATTAGAGATGATGCAACATACTGAAATGCCACCTTCATCAACTTAATTTTTGCATTTCAAGCTTTATTAAAATTCAAAAATATAGCTCAAATACTTTACACCGATAGAGTCACAACGCAGTCTTTTCTACGGGAAAGGAAAAAAAAAAACCTCTCCAAAACCACCCCAGCAAAAAGTCCATGTCCATTCGTTTATTTACTGCACTACACCAGCGCATTAGCTACCAAAGGATCACAGCTACGCCAGCGCGCTCACCGGCAAAGGACCACGTTTAAACCACGAAACCAAATTTAAGCACACGAGGAGGTTTCCTCTCGGATCACAACTACGGAACCAGGAAAACACATTACGGGCACCGAGGCCGGGAAAGGCCGCGGGCAAAGGAGCGTCTCCCCGCCACCTCCGGGACGCCACAGGCTGTATCCGGCGCTGGCGGGCCCGAGCACCCCGGCCCGGTCAGCGCAGTCAGCGGCCGCCGTTCCGCCTGGGMCGGGGCGTCCCGCCGGCAGCGGCCCCTCAGCCCGGCCGAGCGCCCTCGGGGCGGGGGCAGAGCCGGGCGCCGCCGAGCCGAGAACAGCACCAGGGCCGCCGCGCCTGCCCAGGGAGCGAGCAGGCCCCGCGGTGCTCCCGAG